>NW_019253943.1:2117-14756 GCF_002742605.1 Olea europaea var. sylvestris
AGACCCTGATCTCGTCAAAAATTTTGAAAGAGGGGAGCTCGACCTCAAGCTCATAAATTTTGAGAGAAATCGCTTGGTCCCTATCTTGTTGAAAATTTTGAAAGAAGGAAGCTCAACCTTGTGCTCGTTAATAAATTTTGAAAGGAAGGGCTTGATCCCTACCTTGTAAAGGATTTTGGCATGAATGAGCTCGACCTCGAGCTTTACCAAAATTTAAAATGAATGAGCTCGACCTCGAATAAGTTTTAAGGTAAGGGATGGATCCCTACTTTGTTTAAAATTTAAAAAGAAGGGCTTGAGCTTGAGCTTTGTTAAAATTTTAAAATTAAAGAGCTCGACCTGGAGCTTGTCAAAGACTTCAAGTGAAAGAGCTTGACCTAAGCTTTTCAAGATATGAATTGAAGGAGCTCAACTTGGAGCTGTGTTGAAAATTTCTAAAGTAAGGGCTTGACCCTTACCATGTATAGAAGTTGAAAAAAAGGAGCTCGACCTTGAGCTTTGTTTAAAATTTTTGAAAAGAATGAGCTCGACGAATAGACAATTGTTCATATAGGAGACATAGCCCGATCTCAATGTGTGATAATTATCCCGAGCCCTTGCGTCTAGGATTAGACAGTGTATTGAGCTCGAGGATAGTCTCGAGCCAATGTGAGAGACTTATCCTGAGCTCTTGTGGTTAGGGTTTGACAATGGATTGAGCTCGAGGGCAGGCCCCCAAATGCAACGTGAAATGATATCCCGAGCTCTATTCCCATGGATTTGAGAATAGGTTGAGCCTGACAAGCTCGGTATAAACTCATGGTCGAGTCTTTTACTTGATGCATTGTAGGACTTGCATGTGCTTACCCGTGGCAAGGCTTAGAGTACCTGTGTAGGGTAAGGCTTGTCGTTCTTGCTCAGGGCAAGGTTTTGATGTGCTTGCTAGGTCAAGGCTTAGAGTGATTGCTTGGAGCAAGGCTTTGAGAAGCTAGCACGAGGGCAAGGCTTTGAGATGCTTGCACAGGGGAAGGCTCAGAGTCCCTACGATGTGCAAGTCTTCGAATGCTTGCGAGGGGCAAGGTTTTGAGTGCTTACGGGGTACAAGGCTTTGGTGCCTGCTCGTGACAAGACTTTGGTGCCTGTGTGTGACAGGACTTTTGATGCTTGTGCGGGGCAAGGCTTTGGTGTCTACTCGTGACAGGGCATTAGTGCCTACGCATGACAGGGCTTTTGATAGTGGCAGGGCATAGCTTTAGTGCCTGCTCATGAAGAGCCTTTGATGGTGCCTGCTCGTGACAGGGATTTTGATACTAAATGTATGTCTACAAGAAAAAACAATAGTTAAAAGAAAATTGCTATATCATAATATATTAAGTGCTCAAGGACAACTTGGCATGAATTATAAAAATAAACTGCTTAAGGGCACACAAGGCTAAAAGGACACATATTAAGCAATCTACATACTTGGGGTCTGGGATAGCTACTTGCAATAAAGCTTTAGGTTGTGGTCATTCCACGGGTAGCTTTTCTTTTAGGCTAGAGCTCGAGCTATACTAGTACTTCCACGTGGACTAGCCTTCCACGATGTTCAAGTGACCAACCTTGAGGCCGGGGGCATGGGCTATATGCCCGAGGTCCCAACAGCATGAACAATAAGAACGGAACCTCGAGCTCAAGCATCGGCCATAAATATGCTTTCTGGTGCGGGGGTCGGAAGTGTAGGTGTGGTGCTTGGGTTCAGTAGTTGAGTCAAGCTGAAAAGTTGTTGACGATGTTCCTTGAATGCTCTAGTGGTAACAACTGTTGGTTGGGGTATTGGTAGTTCTGTTTATTCTTTTTGAGAAGTCGGAGGATCTTCAGCAGGAGGATGGTTTGGAATGGATGAGTTTGCTGGAGGAAGACCTGATCGTATATTCACCATGACTTTTGGTAGTGGTTCCCACAGACGGTATTACTGATACTACCAAAAATCGTACCTGGTAAATCTCTCGAGCATGAAGAAAGAGAAAGGGCACGAACAAGGTCTTTCGGTACCTGCAACAAAGACAATGAGGTGTGTCTTCATCACCCCTCCGATGCTTAAGTCATAAGGGAAATATATATGAGGATATATGCTGAAATTGCATGTAAAAGCGTACCTGAATAATGGACATGGGTCATGTATTTATAGAGGTAGGTAGTGTACTCCTAGTAGGATTGAATTAGTTAGATGTTCTCATGATGCCAAACTTTATAGAAGTCTTCTTCTTTAAAATTATAAGTTGCACATAATTTGTTCATGTTCATACACAATTTAAAAGTCTATAAGACCTTAATACTATCATGCATCTGTTCTTAGGATAACTAACAAACAAAAAGGTTAAATGCGATGACTACTCGAGGAGTATTTTATTTGTAATATAATTGCATGACCAATGATGTTATTGTTGACATAGAGTTCTTGTGGACATAGGAGTCCTGAGTTGAGGTGTTTGAATCATATTAAAGTCCTTAGAAGGTAGGACTTCTTATGGGCTTGATAAAATGGGAGTTTGGTATAAAGGGAATAGTTCGAGGACGCATGAACCCCGTATATCAAAAGGATGCCCGAGGACACTACTGACCAGATCACGAGGTTGAAAATTGCCACTCCTCGAGTGTATTACCCTAAGGACCATGTGCCCAATATGTGATGAGCAAGCACATCATTAGGAGCACTATATAATTCACATTTTCAAACTCAACTCCTATTCGGTGGAGATTAAAATGAAATTAAAATATCAATTCAAAATGAACATTTAATTTCAATCACACATTTTATTGAACCCACAACTCACACTTTGATCAACTTTTATCAAAATCTATGAAAATCTAATTTTAATCTATAGAGCTTAATATTTTACCCATTTTATGACATTGCACTCGTCAATTTTCTTTCTTTAAGTAATTTGGTTCAAACTTAAAATCTTAAATAAGATAAGGCCTCTAGCAATTATGGTCGTCGCATATTTTTGGTGGTGAATATAATTCCTAAATTGGGCTATTGGGCTCTCACCACCGAGCCGACAAAAGAGAAAATTACCGGGAAACATGGGTTTAAGATTACATTATCATAAATCAGGTTTTTACAAATTTTATTCAAAAATCAGGTGTTAATTATATTTTTATTTATATAAAAATATATTTTAATGATGGTTTAGCAATTTACTCGGTGAAAACCCACCTAGCCTAATGGATATTAAACACAATATCATCTCAATTTCTGTCTATATCTTTCTCTCTATATCTAACAGCCTTGTTTCGAATACTCTTCCAACCCTTTCCACTCATCCCTTGGGCACTAACAAGTCATGAGTGCCATTGCTCCTACAAGATCCAACGGTATATCTAGTCGAAGTGGAGGCGATTCATCATCTACTTCTTCCCATCCAGATTCACCATTGGGAGTGCTCATAGTCTGGATTAAGAAATCAGTTGGCTTATCATTGATTTTTTTTTCGAATTGCAACAAAATTGGTAGATTGAATTACTATTTGACTGTGTCTTTTTACATAATAATGAACTTGAATTTATAATCCCTAATTTCCTTTAAAGTTTGAGGAGAAGCATGTGAAGAATGGTTCAGACAAACTCTCACACTGCACTGCAAAATGAAGTAACAAGATGTCATTACTGTTGCTGGTGCAATGGCTACAATTGTAAATGGAATGAATTTTAGTGATTTGGCAGGCATGAATTGGGGGCGGGCTTGAATTGTGAGAGATGATGGGAATTCTCTATGAATAAATTTGAGTCAATTAATTATACGGTGATCAACATAAAATTGACTGTATTTAGTTTAGAAATTACATTTTACTCGATTTTTATGCCTATTATTATTTTTTATTATTTTGGGCAGAATAAAATTGGTATAACTTTAAATGATATCAATGTTCTTTGGTGGTGACGGTGGTAGTGGAATGGTATGGGTGGTTTGAAGAGAGACTGTAACCAACTATTGAGTAATTTTGGACCAATAAAATGAATAAATTGTGACCAATAAATATTGTAACCTAAAAACATGTAATTTATAACTGCATTTGTATTTGTGACCTGCAATTTGTTTCTTCGTAACTGGTAAAAAGTTGTGATATGTAAAATTTGTGATTAAAAAATAAGTCGTGATCAATTAATTCGATAAATCATAGTCGAGAAATAACTTTAACTGATTAATTTTATATTTTGTGATTGTGAGATAAATTGTGATCTATGAAATTTGTGATTTGTGACCAATTAATTTGTGACCTGTAAATATGTTATAGCCTAAAATAGGTCTCTGAGTAATATAAATTGCAATCAAAGAACTATTGGTCATAGTCAGATAACATATAATGATGAACGTATTACAAGTCACGAACATTCACGATGAAAAAAATACTTTGTCACGGATAATTAAAAATAACAAAAACTTGATTACAGAGAGTCATTGTAATTACATAGAAGGTCACAAGTAGTTGCAATTAACAAAAAAATTGGTCACACAAAAGTCATTGTCCATATTTCATATCACAAAACAATGTTAACACAAGCATAGTTACATACAGTCATCGTCAAGAAGACGCTGTCACATATAGTCAAAGTTAAGATAGATCATATCATAAATAGCTATATATAAGAAAGATCAAGTCACGGACAATCACATTTAAGAATTACTAGGTCACATACAATCAAAGTTAAGATAAACCTGGTCACAGGCAGCACATTTAAAAAATACCTGGTCACATACAATCAAAGTTAAGATAAACCTGATTACAGACAGTCACACTGAAAACAACATTGATCACAAGCAATAATAGTTTACACATATCTAGTCACAAACATAATAACTTACACAAACTTGATTACAAATAATAACAAATTACACATACCTAGTTACAAATATCTAATGTTATAAGATACCTAATCATATAAAGATCAAATTTAAGACATAATAATCACATAATTATTTATTACGATAAACATGATCATATTTATTAATTACAAATTATACAATTAATCAATGATGTTCACTAATTTTCCTTGTCAAAAATCATACTATTTCTATTAGTCATACATCACACAATTCCCTTCCATTTTAAGTTTAGAGTATCACTTGCTAATCCTTTACCATAAGATAGAAATTTGAGGATTTACTTATTTATTATTGAAAGTTATTGACCAAATGTTTTATAGAATAGAAAATGAGGGGCTTCCTTGGCAAAATTGGAGTTAGTGCTCTAATATGCAGCATCCACTTAGAACCATTTCGTCCATTTGGTACAGGCTCAGAATGGGTAGCAGAGAATAGAGAACAAAAATGGGAAAGGAAGAAAAAAAAGAGAGAGAAAGGAGTGACTACACAGTTCATGTGCTCCATTGCTAAAACCAACAACCCGGTAAAATGCTAATTACAACGTCACCATAGCTTCACCGTTTGGCTCATTTTCAATTCCCACAGCAATTTCACAAATTATCTCCCAAATTAGTTTCAATTTGTTGCTCCTTGTCCGCATCATCTCTCATTACACCCCAAATTCACCTTAACAAGTAGAGGTTTGCGGTGGCGGAGTCATTGGATTTGCATCGCTTACTTCTTATCCAAAAAAGGCACGGTCATCACACTTATCGAAAAATCCCTTCGGCAAGGTCGACAGTCACAATTTGTCTCTCTCACTCTATAGCTAAAGAAAGAAAAATGGTATACGGGAAAACGAAAGAAATTAAAACCCTAGATTTTGAGCAATGACAATGGCAAAACGATTAAGATTGGGTCTTCCGTTCTTCCATTCAGTCCTCACCTTCAACACTATCTCCACCGTTGCCGCCCAAAGATCCACAGCACTGAAATCCCTCCTCTAACCTCTTATCAACACGGAATTATGGTTGATGGGAGTGGGTATGGTGGATTGGGACATTTGTAAAGAGAGAGAATTCGTGAAGTGGGAGAATTTGGTGGAATTGGTTTTCCTAAATTTTATACATAATAATATGTTATAAATATATGTAATATATTACTGTAATTTATTACCTGATTTTTGAAATATTTTTTAAAGTTTGTTAAATGGGAAACCATATACTTAAATATTGTAGTTATGTATTTTCCCCCGACAAAATCCAAGGAAATGGACCAAACTATTTGTTAAGTCCATGTTGGCTCTTGTCATGGAGCTGGAAATAAATGGTCATATTCTCAAAGTAAATAATTTTAAATTTAAGACTAAAATCAAACCACTATGTGAACAACAAAAATGTCTCCGACCTCAAAATCAGTAAAGCCCCATATCATATCTATCAACTCCTTCGCATTAGGAGTTGGTGAAATGATTGTAGTCCGAGAAGACAAATTGACATAATTTTTACAGGGTGTATCTAGCTTGAAGTATTTATGAGGGTATATTTATAGAGTGCAAATTGGTTAGGAAGCATTTCGACCTTCTTCCTGTCACTTACCAAAAATGAACAATCAATAAGATATGAGACACTTCATGTCATAGTTATTAGACTCGATCCGATGGTCGACCCGAAAAAGTCATCGGATTGGTGGTTGAAGCAGTGGGTCAATGTTAGATCATAATTTTAATTAAAATATATTTAGAAAAAAAAAAAAGCTAATTCTAGATATATAAATGGCTTGCATGCTACAAGTAGTTTCACCAGCTTCCTAGATGGGGACCTAAATTCTCATGTAGGAAACCAAGGTTCGAATCATCCAATTTTCAAATTGGAAAAAATGAATTTCACATTGTATTTTGTAAATTGAAATATATATATTTGATACACATTATGGACTAAAGGTGGGCGTACTCCAAAATGGTACATTCCAAGGAAAAGACCAGGGTTCGAAATAGCTTCTTTGCAATTTGATTAAAAAAAAAAATACGATTTACTTTGGTGACCAGCCGGTTCAATGTGTGAACCAGATCTGATACCTCTTAAACTCATTCGGTTCGGGTGGATTTTGAGTGGTTCAACCGGTTCTTGACCGGTTCATTTGTTTATTTGACTAAGAGGGTATTTGAAACCCATTTTTATTTACAAATGCATCTTAGAATAATAAATTAATGAAAAATGTGTGGTTAAAAAATAAGAAAAAAATTGATTTACGTGTAATATTATTTTAATAAAGAATGTGTAGTTGAAAAGAAAAGAGAGAGAAAATTGCATTTTAAAAAAATGGGTACCAAACGTAGCCTAACTAATAAACTCGGATCGGACCACAATCCGGTTCGACGGTTCCCGATTCGATCCGATTTTAATAACTATATTTATGTGCATACACACTTACATTGGCAGCTGTCCTTCTTGCCTCGTCCTATTCGGTCATTCATCTCTCCCCATGAAGTTAGTGACACAAGATTATATTGCCTAATACATGTCTATTTAAGGAGCTTAGTTGATGACCATTGTTTACCATTAGATATTTGTAGAAGAATACGCTATCCCATGTTTGTCAACTTGCATGCTTCTTATCTAGATATCTGAGCCTCTTAAGATGTTGGAAAATTTACATCAATCAGGGAAATGGAGAAGAAGTAAGATAGATAATATCAAGAAGATGAAGATGAATAAAAAAAATATGATTAAAATGAAGGCTTAAACACAACATTATATCGTTGTCCTCAAACGATATTTACCCCCTCCCGATAACAATTTCGGTGCTTAAAGGGTCCGCGGCAAATAGTTTGTAGGATTAATAAAGCCTTGATGTAGAGAAATACAAAAGCACAAGCATTTCTCCATCCGAACTTGAAGAACATAAGGAGAATTGAATATGGAAGAAGAAGCATTTGTCCTTCTATTGTGGAATTAACGGAATGATCATAATATATTCAAGTGTTTTTCCATTAAAATCTTATGATCAAAAACCACCTATATATAGTCACGAAACGAGGTCATACGAAGTGGTGCCAAAATAAATGAAAAGCCGCCGAAAAACCAATCGAAAAATCGTCGAAAAAATGATCTAACGGTCGGATTTAACTACCATGCGATCGCATGGTTTAACACCATGCGGTCGCATGGTTCATGTCAACAAAGGGCCTGCAGTTTTGGTAATAGGCCACGCGGTCGCATGGGCTTAATTGGTTGCCACCGATCCACTTTTTTGTTCCAATCTCGTCCATTTCATTCCACACATGTTTATTGTTTTGAACAACAAATTTTCATCAATCCTCTACTTGTTCAAAATTCAATAAACTCTCATATTCAAAATATACAAAACTCATGTTTCAGGATTATATATCTTTCGATTTGAATCTAACCATAATGTAATCCAAACAAAGTAAAGTCGGAATCAAAGGTAGCGTGAAGTTTTGAACCAGTTATTCCATGTGACAATACTGATAAGGACACACACACACACACACGAGCATTACATGTTCTCAAGTTCCTCAATCTCGCTTAATGCTCGTATGGTCTTGCGCTTATCATTTTCAACAAACTTTTAAGAGAAAAACTCTAACTCTCTATTGAGGCGGTACCACCTCGAAGTTTGTTTAGGTGAAGTTCTTCCAGTACCTTTGTTCCTTTTAGAAATTCTTGTATTTTAGTACTGAAATTCATTAAGAGCTTAAAGATCAACCCTCATTTAGTAACAACCAACATTATTTCAATTTAGGATAGGATTATTGCGAATTTTTATAATGCTGAAACTATCCACATATCGAATGACTTGTTGTTACCCTTTAAACTCGTTGATTACCAATTGAGTAAGGACGGGTAGGGTTGCCGTCATTGGTGGACCTTTATAGTTTAGGAGTTTCAACCCCATCCTAGTCGAAGTAGATGCCACTAAAACTCTATTTAGTGGTTTAAAAGTATCCGCTATGTCGTTATGAAAATTATTCCATCTTTAATAATTTTCTTATCAAGTTACATCTAAAACTTATATGTTTAGACTTCCATTATATGTGACTTAGTATCTTATCAAACATAGCTAGCCAACGATTCATTGGATAGATACAACTTGTTACTGTCAAGAGATCTTTTATGAAGCCACATGCTTCTCACTCGCTTTATTTAAAGCTTTATAGATTTTAAACACAGTTGAAATATTTTTGTTAAATCATTAAACTTAATCAATTACTTTTGTGGATTTCATTCGTGGGTATTCACTTCTCATCATTGAGTCATTACAATGATTTTAAATAGCATGAATACTCTTTAAATATTCAAATTGTTTTGCAAACGTCATAATCGGCTTTCACTCAATTTATCCACCTTAGACTTAGTGTATCCATCCTTATAATTATATATAAGGGTTTTTCACATTTTTTCTTTCATAGATATATTTCTATGATTAAAAGGCTTATGGAACTTTAACTTTTATATTAAATTACCCCTACAATTCCTTAATTATGAATTCTTATGCAATATATTAGTATCGCATCCACAAATTTTAAACTTCTCATATAAGCTCACTAGCATTTAATGTTAACCCCCACATTTTGGATTATTTTAGAGCTTATCAACATAATAGCCCCCACATTTGGGATTATATTTAGAGTTCATCAATTCTTTTATAGTTCAATTCATTTATCACTTGTGATAAAGTTCGTGAAAGTTTCAGTACTTTCTGATAGTGGTTGTTAAGTCACGGTATACTTCAAATCGACTATCTTCAATTTGATCACATATCTGAACAAGGTCATCTCATAGACTGTTAATGCCTTTCAAGCACAAACGAACTCAATTGATTCCTCGACTAAAGTCCGATTCAACAACGAACAAGACTAAACATATTAGTCTCCAATAGTATGCAATTTATCACTTTCGTGACCTTCACAAGATAGCATCATATCACCTTATATGATAAGCACCTTATTTATATTTGGACAAAATCACATTTTGTCGCGTTCATATGCAATCTCACTTAATTGGATAGAATTAATTTAGGCAAATTAATTGAAGCAATCAATTCAACCAAATATGAAAATTCAACCAACTTATTTACCACATTCAAACTTTTCCAAATTTGAATGAATGTCCAACTTTAGGCACAGTTTGTGCTCTACAAAGTATTTCCACGTCTTAATAATTTTGCAAGCAATTTCCACTAGAACACAATTTGTCATTCCTTATGCAAATATAATATTGCATAGATCATCTCAATTAATTTCATCAAATTAATTGAGGCTATTATCATTAACCAAAGTTAATATAATTTCAATCAAGATATAAAACTACATCCAACAATATGGCGAACCCCAAACATGCCTCCTCATATGAATAATAATTTTTATATTTTCTTCATAAAGTAATACAATTTTCAACCAATAGAGATGCAAAATAGATAATTAAGGCTTTCCAATAGAAATTATTTTCATGGCAAATAATTTCCGTCATCGAATTAGACATCAAATCCAACATGGATAAACAATCTTAAGGAACACCGATTATTCCTCTCAATACCACGTTTTTTATGTAAGTACATCCGTGTAAAACATATGGATTAATAAAGAGAAACATTTATTTATATTTAATTCCCATTTCCAACGGGTATGAACAAACATTTTCAGACAAATTATATCAATCAATGTTATATAAGTGAAATGCACCATAGAACCAAATAATAATAATAATAATAATAATAATAATAATAATAATAATAATAATAATAATAATAATAATAATAATAATAATAATAATAATAATAATAATAATAATAATAATAATAATAATAATAATAATAATAATAATAATAATAATAATAATAATAATAATAATAATAATAATAATAATAATAATAATAATAATAATAATAATAATAATAATAATAATAATAATAATAAATAATAAATAATAAATATAAATATAAATAAAAATTGGCTGTTGTTTTGGCCTTTTCCAGATTTCGCACATGCAACTATTAATTAATGCATAATCAAATTCTCATGGTTTATATCTAATAAACAATTTCCCATAAAGTAGTGCAAATCAAATGGTTTCCTTTCCATTGGCGGCAAATCAAGCAAATATAAAACCGCAAACAAAATTTGAGGCAGTTATTTGTCACAAAAGAACATGACGGTCTGCATTTCAGATTGAAAAAGATGAATATACAGTGTTCTCCTTCTCTGATTTGCATGTAAAATTCTAGTAACTTCATTATTATATGTGATAATAAAAATTATCCAAATTCTATATGACAAATAATACATAAGATACACCACACTTCATCTTAAGATTGTTATAATACTGCTGTTGTGCATATATTATATTCACAAAACATGTCGCATGCATGCTTGAAATTGAAATGCAATTTTGACTTACCGAATTTGGAGAGGCGAAATGATAATTTACTAAATTCATATATGAGAATCTGGATTCATGTCTTTCTACAAATCGAACCATCTCTTGAAGTTAGTGCCATCAACAAAGTCTCGATCCATCCACTTGATTGTCGTCATAGAAGTTTCATTCTCCATCAAAATATCGTTTGAGTTTGTTGGGAAATTTACATCAATCGGGGAAATGGAGAAGAACCAAGATAGATAATATCAAGAAGATGAAGATGAATAAAAAAATGATAAAAATGAATGTTTAAATACGACATTATATCGTTGTCCTCAAACGATATTTGCCCCCTCTCAATAACAATTTTGGTACTTAAAGGGTCTCGCGGCAAGCAGTTTGTAGGATTAATGAAGCCTTGATGTAGAGAAACACAAAAGCATGAGCATTTCTCCACCCGAACTTGAAGAACACAGGGGAATTGAATATGGAAGAAGAAGCATTTAGTCTTCTATTGTGAAATTAAGAGCATGATCATAATATATTCAAGTGTTTTTCCATTAAAGTCTTATGATCAAAAACCCCCTATATATATTCACAAAACGAGGCTATACGAAGTGGTGCCAAAACAAATGAAAAGCCACCAAAAAACCAACCGAAAAATCGCCGAAAAAATTATCTTACGGTTGGATTTAACTACCATTCGACCGCATGGTTTAGCCAGCACAGGGCCTGCAGTTTCGGTAATAGGCCATGCGGTCGCATGGGCTTAATTGACTGCCACCAGTTCACTTTTTTGTTCCAATCTCGTTCATTCCATTACACGCATGTTTATTGTTTTGAACAACAAATTTTCATCAAATGTTCGGACGAGAGGTCTTTAGAACGTCACCTAGGCCTTTGAAGCGCCAAGCTAAGCTCGAACCACTTGGAGGTGATGATGACTCCATGCAAGGTGAAAGCATACAAATGTACATAAAATAAAAATAATTTTTAATTCTTTTTGCACTTATCCAAATACGCTTAAAGCAAAAAAGAAAATTACACGAAAATAGAATAATTTTTAACCCCGCACAATTATCAACCAAAATGCTCCGATGTATTCTTTGAAAACTCAATTCTAGAAGATTTTGATCAATGAGATTGAAGTTTCAACCAAAATACAAAGCCTAAAAGAATTTTCGTTTCGGCGTGTTGAACAATATAACATTTAAAAAGGAAACTGCAAGGAAAAAGCAGTGGGCCCTGCGACTTAATTCGCCAAAGAAATCACACCGCGTGCAATTTCTAATAGACCCGCCAACTAACCATATGAAATACTTATTTATATCCTGATTGATACACAAAACCCACCTCTCATCACTCATTCACTTCTGATTCATCGCGAATCTTCAAAGCCACCTCTGAGAAATCGAATCTTGTTGTTATGGA
>NW_019253943.1:14986-21330 GCF_002742605.1 Olea europaea var. sylvestris
TTGGGATGTATATATTATCTTAATTCCCATTGCTTCTTCATCAGACATAAACCAGGTTTAGCGGCTTTTGTTGGTTGTATGATGCCAATGATGCTTGGAGTCTGCTTTCTATGCCCTTCAATGGATTGCCTATGGCACAAATATCATTATTGCCCAAGCTGCAATGAGAAGGTAAACTTATTTCTCCACTTTATTTTGTTATATTCCATGTGTCTACAATGAACATTAACTTAATAGATTTTGCTCTCAATGTTAGGTTGCTGATTTTGAAAAGTCTGATCCTTGTCTGGTGATGGATCCTTCACAATGGACACAAGAGAGCTTTGCTTTACCGGCATGATTTAATGACTCGATCACTGAACCTATGGACGTATTTAGATTACTTCGTTCTTGTATGTGATTACATTTGTTTGATAAAACTCAATGAAAGTAATGAGCTGGTAGAAGCTCCTAAGAAATTGTTGAAAAAAATTGGATTTTGTAATTATGGAATAAATATGATATTTCGTGCTTTTAAGTTTTGCAGTATTTCATGAAGCAATATTTGTCTGATTCGTGATCTAATCGAGTTCAATTTAAGCAAGTTGATTCTTTATTCATTCATCCGTAATAAAAAAAATAAAAAATAAAAATAAATAAATAAATAAATTACATTATCTTCTCTAACACCATTCGGTTGTATCCTCTTATCAACAAAGAAAATTATAAAATATGTTTTCCTAAAAAACTAAGTATCTTACACATTTAATATGTTTTCAGGAAAATATTAATATAATCAAAGGTCTGAGCTAAAATATTATGTCATGAGTGACAATCGAATAATGTTATAACACTAGTTCAGGTAGTCTTATGTGATATACTCAATAAAAAGTAGAATTAGTGATTCATTTTTTTATACCTCTTTTTTAATGTCATGTTAGTGCTATTTAAACTGAGATGATAGATAGTATTACTCGTGATGACTGTGGACCTAACATAACTTTGTTTTATATTATCAATACTATCTCTTTTTTATTATCTAGACAGAATAAATTAAAAACATGACACATATTATTTCCTTGTAATTAATGAATAAGACATTAAAAGAAAGATCAATTTTTTGGGATCCTTCCTTTCTTCAAATGGAAGGAACAGAGATCTATGAAAACAAAAGTAAGATTATCACAAAATAAATATACAAAGCTTAGAGTCTTAGATTTCATTTTAGTTCATTTTTGGGGTAAATATATTTTATATGGATTTTAATTTTTCAGTTTTAATGAAGGATCAATACTCACAAAAATGTGATTAAAATAAAATCAATATACGAAAAGATAAAAATAAATAAAAAATTTGAATTAAAACAATAAATATTTGTCTAAATTTAAGATAAGCAAAACAATTAATAAATCAAATATAATCATATATGTAGCATAGAGATAGAAAAACAAAATAAGAAATTTATGCAAAGATGGAAGGTTTCTAAAAATTTTGAAAATGGAGGGAGTGTCTATGTTATCGTCATGAACCTAAGGGGAAGTCTTAGTAATATATTCTTTTTGTATTGTCTAGTACTATTCTATCATTCTTTATCAAATATATCATTGACCAATGGAAACTCAACAATTTCAAATCTTTGCAAGTAGTTGGTTGTGCGCGTATTGCAATGTCCAACATTTAGTAGTTATGAATAGCCAAACCCCTCACAATAGTCATTTTATACATTTTTTTATTAAGTTTGTAATTTATGAATTAATATATAGTTTTAAGTATTTTAAAACAATTTATTGTTTAAAAATAAAAAGCTCGACAATGCTAGTAAAGCTCCACTACATAGCATTTCCATTATTTTCATTATAGAGCCACTACAATTGACGGAGATACTTGATTTAAATAATAAAAAATTCAATATTTAAAAATAAAACTTTCTCTTGAAGCAATGATGCATTGATCTAGTTGTCACGAGAACCACAAGGACTATCTAAAATGATTCGTTTCTGTCTATAAGCAGCTGACCCCTGACAAATTGCCCAGTACAGTCTAAGAAAAATTGGGATGCTAAGTTTCTTGTTGATCAACCAAGCTAGTTTTGTTCTACGGTTGCTATTAAATTTTAGTTTATCTTCTCATTTGGATGTGGCTCTGGGGGCGAGGGCCCATAAAAATTGGCCCTCAAGTGCAAAGATAGGAGCTTGATGAGTGGGTACTATGTATCTATTTTCAGTTTTTCAATTTTTAGTTTACTTAAACATAATGTGCATATAGTTCTTTTTTCAACCATATACCAAACATATTCATTTCTGGTATACATATTAATGCAAATTTTATTTATTGACATGAGTTCACGAGCTACATTATAGGTCGATATCAATAAAAAATATTATCTCGATGGTAGATTTTATAGTAGAACTGTAGAACAGACTTGTTGACTTGACTCTTACTGCTTGTGATCGGTAAAAATGTCTCTCTAGAAAAAGCAATGTCTCATTACATAATTTGGATTACAAACATTCATGATCTGAATGTAAATGAGTTTTGATAGCATTACACATCTATTTATTTGTAGCTGAGTTAATTCCACTAATGTCCACTGAAGTTTGTGCAAAGTTTCAAATTGGTCATTAAAGTATTTTCTTAATTTCTTAGTCACTTGAGTTATTAATAGTTTCATAAATGCACTTATTTACCTAAAATTAAGATGTTAAATCAGTACCTCGGTTTTCTTATGACGGAAAATATTCTATGCTTCGATTCAATTCAAAGCTTGGGTTGTAGAACACACGAGCAAGAAAGTCATGCCAATAATACCAGTAAAAGATGAAAATTTAAGGAGCAAAACTCAAAGACACGAAAGATATAGAAGGTTTGTGCCTGATGAAAATTTTGGCAATGGCAAGAACAATGTACTGTGTTAGAAGTGGAACTAACTTCCAAATGGCGATTTCGGCTGGGCAATTCGACATTTTCTCCGTAGAATATGATAATTATTATGAGCTGAAAATGATGCCTATACAAAGAAAATCCAGTCGATGCATTGCCGGCTGAATCTCTGTTGGTCGGTATATTGGCTAGAAGCTGAGTATTAGGCTAATATTTCCAGGTTCCTTGTTTTAATAAAATATACGAGCAATAGGATAGATATGAATCTCTAGAAACGGTCCTGGTCAGCTGTCATCCAGATTGTACAGAACCGTACTTCTCGTAAAGCTTTTGAAAGTAGACAATTGGAGTTTTGCCGTGTGTACAGAAAGGCATTTCACAGAATTACTACACATAATTCACATAGGGGGTGGGTGGGAGGGATTTTTGGCATTTTTTTATCATCACATGGGGTCCACACATGAGACTTCCAGTGGAATTCTGTGATTCCATTTTCTGTAAAAGTGGAATAAGCCATACAATTGAGGTCCATTCTCGTTTTCCTCATAATTGCTATTGCCATTGCAACTACTGAAAACAACTCTGAAGGTAGCCATAAAGATTTGCAGTTTGTCAAGTACATGTTAAACTATTGCACATTCTGTATTAATGAGTCGAGTTTAAATCCTTTTTCTTGTGTAGGGGACGCTCTAAATGCCTGGAAGATTAAACTGACAGATCCTCCAAAGCTGGAATCCAACACTGTTCAATCCCTGAACCTGGTATCATGTCACCTGCAATTCAGACAATAGTGTTACAAGAGTGAAAATATAGATATATCCATCTCTCGACCTCAAATTCCAAATAATTTTCTTAATCTCCATAATTTGATGTATAATTGTTCGAAATGTGATTTCATTCATTGAAGGGACATTGGCGAGGAGGGACTACAAGGACCTCTCTTGCCTGAACTTGGAATCTTAGCTAATCTTCAATACTTGCAAGCTAATTATATTTGTGTGTGTGTGTGGGATTTTTTTTTTCCTCCGCAATGATATACTATTAAATTCTGAAAGTTGGGAATCTTTATCAATTATTGTACACCAAACATGCTATCGGTGAACATTGGTGTCTTGCTCTTTGACAGGCATGTCAAGCGCAATAAGATCAGTGGAGAAATACCAAGAGCTTTGGGTCTAGATCAGAATCAACTAAGTGGATCAATCCCAGAAAAACTTGCGATCATTAAGATTCTTGTAAGCTAATTATCTCGAAATTCCATACAACAAATTCCTGATTTTTTTTCTAATTTCTTTTCCTGCTAAAAATGACAGGAGCAGAGAGTCATTGAGCTGATTCAGTGGGCATATCATGTACAATTTCTGACCCTTGGACTTTTAATAGAATCCTTTTTCACATTATTCTCACTGGAGAAGTTTTCTGAATTTCCATTGCTATGTAACCATCAGGAATGTCTCAGACAATCAATTGATGGGCACTGTTCATCACACAAACAAAACGGGCTAGTGATACTTGCTTTTCAAAAATATTTCCTCGTAAGTCCCATGTGTGATCTAATACTCTGTATCAAGCATATCTGTTACTATTGGTTTTCATGGCAATTAACAGATGATACTTGTTACTTCGTTGTGTTTATTTTAGGATTTGCTACTACTACCATAATTCAAGATGCAAAAGACTAGGAGTAAATGATGTTGGGCCGCTACATAAACATATCATATGAATATATCAATCCTCGTAATTTAATAAAATATGATTGGAGGTGAAATTGCATAAATATGCATTTAAGATTGACCAATATGTCAGTGTATCGCATATGTGTTCTATGCTTAGTCTATCATGTATTGATTGTATTCTTATTAATATTTGGCTTAGATAGTATAATAAAAAAGAATTTTCTATATGTTAAAGTTGAATATTAAAAATATAGTAAAGCAAAGCCAGGCGAGAAAGAAATTTTTAACTTGTACATCAATCGTCAAACGTAAAGCAGTTAGTGCAGAGGTAGATAATTCAAAATCAAGATTATCCTATTTTCCAAATAAAAGTAAAATTATAAGATTATTCTAGAGCAAACACGGGTGGGAATCTGTGATCCAATAAGAGCACAATCTGCAGTTTACCTCCGCTGTCACTGAGGAGCCGATGGCTAGGGATCCAGGATTTAGTCCGGCGAAACTGGAATACCTGGGTATAAAAAAAATAAAAATAAAAAAAAAGGATGGTATGCGGACCCGGAACATCTAGCCACCCCAATTGAAAATAAGTTAGTTTAGCATTTTTTTTTAATCCCATTATTTCTAAAATACGTGCTTGTTTGGTAAGGATTTTATTAATTGATTTTTTGATTGATAGAGATAAAGTAGATCCTAATTGTGAAAGAAGAATTCAAAAATGAAGGCTGAAATAGTGAAATAATGTTCAAAAAATTGATTTTAATTGAATTTTAAGCTGTACCAAACATGCTATACATTTTTCTCTATCTGATTTTCAACGATAAATTCAAAAAAAATTCTTATTTTTTAGTTACATATTCTCCATCATATCACTATTTTAAAACACATTTTTGAAGAATAATGATGCTCAAACATGCCCTTACATTTTTACTAATGATTACTGAACTTCAAGAAGATTTTCATATTGGTCTTTAAAGTGTTTTTATGTCCTATTTAGTCACTAAAACAAAATAATGTTATATAACTGGTCACTCAGTTAGCTTGATTAATCCCTTTTAAATGGCAGTTAAATCTTTCTAATTGGCCTCATATTTTGACTGTCATGACTCACCACCTTTCGATTGTTTATTAGTGAGAAAAAATAGGGCAAGATTAAATCAAGTGATTGGGAATTTTTTTTACTAAACATAAAGTTTTTGTCTTATGGGTCGCAATTTGTATTAAGATATAGAATATAGCAACTCGGATAAAGCAATCATTAGTCAATATCAAGGTTTAATGGGTGGATATCAAATCTTGCAAAAAGAAATGATCGATTATGTAACATTATTTGATTTTGAAGACTAAATTGAACACAAAATATTTTAGTAACCAATTTTAAGTTTTGCTTAAACTTGAGTGAGCATTTTTGAAATTGACTCATAAAATTTGAAAAGGTAATGGTCAATGCGGATTTTGGTTTTACAGAAGGAGGGAAAAAAAGTGATTATCCACTCATTGTAGAAAGCTTTTTGCCGTTTGAATAAAGAGAATATTGGGGTTTATTCTTTTGAATCATTACAAGTTTTTTGGATTTTGTATCATTACTCATAAAAAGTAAAAAGCAAATAAAAAGACGAAGAAACATTTCAACTGAATTGGTCAAATCGCTTCTTTTAAGAAAATGTTAGATTGAGTGGGAGTGATACACCCCATCTCTTTTGAGTATGCTTATAGTGCTCACTACACAAGAACACGGTATTCAAGAAACAGGTGTAAATTAAGTTGTGTCATTAGTACATTTTGAATTTGAAATCTTTGACTCGATAA
>NW_019253943.1:25511-30613 GCF_002742605.1 Olea europaea var. sylvestris
GTTGGGATGATTAATTTGTACAGGGAATTATACATGAACAATTTGGTGGGTCCAATTCCTGCTGAACTAGGAAACTTGAAAAGTCTTGTAAGCCTGGATCTTTATCATAATAACCTCACTGGATCCATCCCTCCATCTTTGTCCAACCTCTCCAACCTCAGATTCTTGTAAGCGGTTGCAGTACTTGACAAGATTCCATTTTAACTTCTTTTTTTTTCCTTCTTACTGTCTAGTAATGCTTATCTACTTACCGAGCAATTGAGAGGAGTGGTTATATAATTCTTCTGTCATTTTTAGGCGTCTGAACAGAAACCGGCTGACAGGAAGAATACCAAGGGAACTTACCAAGCTTGGAAACCTAAAGATTCTGTAAGTACTCAATTCAAAATGAATGAAAAAAAATTTCTTTGGTCAGTTGATAAATTAATTAATTAATCTGTTGTCCACGTGCAGAGATGTGTCCAACAATGATTTATGTGGTACAATTCCATCAACTGGTTCATTTTCTAAGTTCACTGAGGACAGGTAATTGATCACACCAGATAATAAGTGCATGTAATGCTTGACCGACCCAACATGCACTAGTACTGTCCAACATCATGTTCCGACTTCGATGTACGTGTGATTGTTTATTTCTTGTCTGATTGCAGTTTTAAGAATAACTCAAGATTAGAAGGGCCTGAGCTGATGGGGTTTGTGAGATACAATGTTGGACGCTGCAACTGAAGCTGTACGCCGGTAGGGAATCTAATGAGGGATTTGGGCCCTATGAATTTGGTGAACCATTTTCTATTTTCCCAGTGATATGTACTGTCGATGTGCAATCAAAACAAAACCCTAGTGAAAAAAGCAGTTCAATATTTTGTTATTGTGCGTAGTACATACTATAAGTTCGCTTGTTGGTCTCAGAAAAACAGATCGACGTTTTGATTGAAGTTTTCTTTGGTAAAATAGTAAAGAAAATGCTTGGAAGCAAGAAGAACACAGATTTTTCAGCCCAAGGCTTCGGAGGTTCAACGATCGCTTCTAACACATTATCTCTTGTTAAGCATCCCTCACAAAGAAAATGTAGTTATACCCTTCTCTCAAAATATAGTAATCTCTTACAGAAATCAGTCAGATCATCCAATTGATGATCAAATATAAATACACAGATAAAGAGTTTTCACGAAAACAAATAGTTAACCCAGACCAAGAGAAGTGAAACCCTAAGATCATACAAGCAACATTTATATGAAATAAGCCCAAAAGATGGATCCACAAGTGTCAAGCATTCAATGAAGACGTGATTTAGCCCCTGTTTGATGCCCATTACCTAAAAATGAAAATGGGAGGAATAGTATTTTTTAGAAAAATGAGTGGTTAAAAAAGAAAGAAAAGTTTTCGATTTACATATAATATTATTTTATGGAAAATTGTGTGGTTGAAAATAGGAGAGAGAAAAATAGAATGTAATGTAATTTAATTTAATGTGGATCATTCAGGGGCTTAATTTCTTATGAAAAACACACTCTTGCTCTTCTAGAATCATCTTAAAAATGGATCAATAATGGCATAGTACAGGCTAACTTCAAGCTTCTTAACTTTTTCCTTAGATACAGTCATAGTAAGCCCACCATTCTCCATGCCAGCCTTAAGCTGATCGGTGTTGGCATTATCCAGAAGCCTAAATCGGCGAAGGAACTTGCCCCTGCTCCTCTCCACGTAATGCCTATCCAAACTTATTGAGGCACTTGGTCTTTCTCAATCTCAACCTTAACCTCTAACTTCTTCAGCTCCGCATATGAAAACATGAGTCTTAGGAGTTTCTTCCAGTCTATATGAGTATTAGCAAATGCAAAATCTTCCCAGGCTGTTCGCGTGAAAACCTACAAACGTACAGGATCGTTGTACAAGTAATTAAATTTGTGAGTTAAGAGTATCATTCACATGAGGAATAAGGTCTAATTAGTAGTTCAATAGCTACTATTAAATTCGAATTGTGGTGACATCAAAAGGGTTGTGATTTGGTTGTTAGTTATTCTAATTCTATTATAAGAAAGTGACAAAAAGTAATTAAATCTAATGTGAATGTTTGTATTGTAATCGTGAATTCTCCTATTGTCATTTAATTCAATTCTTAATTTGTAATCTATTAAATTTATGTGTTCAAGACAATCTATAATTCACTTTTATTCAATATTCTTTTTCAAGATATATCAAACCTATGTTTAATATGACCCGATCCTATTTCTAGTCCGAATTCATATAAAAAAAATACATTGATTCACAGGATTTACCACAAATGATTACACATGAAATAGATATTATTCCTAATACCTATTGTCAATGCGTTTAAAATGACCCAATCTTATTCCTAGTTTGAATTCATATGAAAAATGCATTGATTAACAGGATTTATCGCAAATGATTGCACATACCATAGATATTATTCCTAATACTTATTGTACATGTGTTGATTTTGCCACGTTCTAGAATTATTGTGAGTATTTTTACGCTACAATAAGCAACATACTATCTAATTGGTGATCATGTAATCAAATAGTTTAAGAAAAATGCAAAACCAACCAAGAAAATCAAGAAATGCTAAATTATTTGTCTTGAATTAAAATAAACAAATAATATGGTTCATAATTCATTCAATACAAAGGAAAAAACCTAGCCAACCATCCTAATTATATTAAATTATACAAGAAATACTGAAAAGACGTAACCCGGATTGAAGAATTATGAAAGAAAGTGGATTTTCTTAAATGAAATCTTGATTTTGGATGGATAATCTTCAAGAATCTTACACAATTCCCTTCATATTGATTATCTAACCTTGTTCTCTGCCTTCAAAATACGTTGAATCTATGAATTTTTAGGTCTTGAGAGGTCTCTCCACATTTTGAACGACTCTTGGTATAAATAGAGTGTCTAAAGATTTCATACAAAAAGTTTCCAAAACAAAATAAGGAAACAAATCTTTTTTTCATAATTGAACAACGCGTACACATGATTCATTTGGTGTGTACGCATAGTACATGTGATTTGATCTCTGGAGTAAATTGATGATTCTTGCATCATCAATTTACAATCCAACTCAACTTTTGAAGTATTACATTTTAGTTCCCAAACTTTGTATTTGATTCGATCAAGTCATTTACTCTTGTAATTTTATTCCTTTATCTTCCAATTGTATTCAATTAAATCATTGGCATCTTTGATCTTCATTTTGTTGCTCGTCTCATCTATGGATTGTTTGTAATTTAGTCCTCGACTTTTGAATTTTGTCATTTTCACTATTTTTGCATTTATTTCTCCAATTCTTTATCAAACATTGAGTTTTACCTATTTAACACAATATAACTTGAACGAAGCTATATTTCACAGTAAGAACTACAAAATATCATTATTTAAAGCTCCGAATAAGCATATAAAATACACTTATCAAAATCCCCAAACTTGAACATTTGTTTGTCCTTAAGCAAAATCATAACCTAATTTAAGACAAACACACAAGCATGCAAAAATATTTAGTTAGCTAACTTGATATTTTATCTCAGAATTGAAATCATGATATTAAATCTAAGTACAACTTCAAGATCACAATACAAAAATCAAAGTCTATTTTACAATGCAAAGTCGATACACGTGTGTGAAGAATTAAGCATAGTGTTATGAATTCATAAGTTGTTCCATTCCTGACCCTTAATAGTCAAACATGTTCTTGTTGTTATTCGTGAGATTCACACACCCCAAAACCTGTTTGTTTCTCTATTTTCAAGTGTGCAATCTAAGGTTGATTTTTATATTATTCTCACCTCTCTAATTTAGGTCAATATCACTAGTTGCAATTTAACATGTCAATAAATAGGGACTCTACTTTGATTTTGATTTCTTCAATTTTCGGGACTTAACTAGGCTAATAGTCTCTTATCAAAAGTCAGATTTCCTTAAATAAGTGTTTGAGATTTAATCAAGGCATTTGGTGCATCGTCTGTTTCATGCACATGCTTTTTCTACTTGCTCTTTTTCTTTCAATTTTTATTTCAAAATTTTTTTATTTTCAGTATTCTCTCCCTTAAACTTTCTAAATGACACATTTAACGAGTTTTAGGTCGATAACTCTCAAATCAGTTGACTTTAGGGCAATAGGTTTTAACACCCTCACATGCTTAATAATTCGAGTCACAATGGTTCGAAGAGAAATTTTCAAATAAAATATATTTTTTTGCCTTGATTAGTGCAATGTCCCTCATTAAACATCTATCCAAGTGAATCGACTTCTAACTTAAGACTTTCACCCAATTTCATCCTATTAACATTAGACAATTCACACAAATTTTAAATTTTACACCTGGAATCCCCATTTATCTCAACGTCTTCCTACAAATAGTGAAATTTCCCTAACTATTCTAAATTTTGTCTAAGAATGTAGAATATAGTGGTTTTGGGTTTAGTATCTATGGTCCACTATCTCAACCTATCCAATTATGAAATCAACTCATTTCTATACAATACTTAACTTAATTCACGTGCTCAATATATATCAAACTCATCACGAAAAAGTAAAATATAACTTAAACATGCAACTTATTCACCATTCATAGATTAATTCATAATTTAATATATTTCTCATTACCAGTTAGGCTAACTAACTCGCACAAGATCTATGTCTACATTGTCTAGTTCATTGAAATGGATCAAAAAAGAGGGTCGTAGGACTTCTTAGCAAAGTAAAGTCAAGCGAATTGCCCTGGCTAGCAATGTTTACCACATATGGATGGCACGAAACAAAAGGTATTTGAAAATCTTCAACCATTAGTTGATAGCGTTGTAAGACGAATTGAAACAAACGTGTACAAGGTCATGTTCTCCTCGTACACGTATGTTTTAGTTCATTTTGAGTCTTTAGCCATGGGTTTATAGATTGTCTCAATTGTGTTTCATTTGATCTTTACTTTTGCCCAGGAATGCTCGATGTATCTGTATGTTACTTGATTTTTGTAATGCTCGGGTCTGCCCGCAGTATCTGTGCATGAATTTTTGAGCAATATAATTTACATTTACTAATAAAAAAAAAGAAAATATTTTTTATCTTTTTTTTTTTTTTTTTT
>NW_019253943.1:39323-42467 GCF_002742605.1 Olea europaea var. sylvestris
TCCAATGGACACCATTTTATTTGTAACACTATAAATACCCCCTTCATGTAACATTTGAAGACTAATGCAAATCAATGCACTTGAAGCTACTGTTTGTCTTCTCTATTGTTAATTATACACTTGTTTATTGCTTGAGTTGAGATTATCTAGCTTTAGCCGCTGATGATTGGTTATTATTACACAATCACTCTCAAAATATATTACCGGAGCTCAAATATATTTGTCTCATGTTATAAAATTTCTTCCACGTCCAAACCCTAGAGCATTATTGTCTAGCATCCTATCCATACACGTTGAAATTTGCTTACGTGTACACAAATAGATCCAGTATTTATTCTCCCTCACCATAATGGAAAACAAGGTCAACAAAATATGATGTTTAGTGCATGCAAGTTATTAAACAAAATTGGACAAAATAATTAACAAACTGCGTACCAAAATGTCTTGTAAGACGAAACAGTTGAATGGTTGAACATTATGAGCTTTTGGAGAACATGTAATTGATACAAAACTAACCTGAAGATAATCATCACTAACTTTGAAATACTGCAGTTTACATTTATATTATGATATCCCTTTAATGCCCATTTTTACTTCATTTTTGTTCTCTGCCTTTGATAGTCATTGACTGCCTGAAATTACATCTTTGAACTGGTTATTTTGAAGAAAACTAAATCAGTAATAGTCTATTGTCGATAACTATTGCAAATACTGCTTTCTTCGTGATCTGATTCAATTTCTGTGATCCCACTTGAACCCGAAGATGAGGATACAGGTACCAGATTCAAATCTGTCCTGGCCTTGCCCATGAAATCAAAGAAAACAGGTATAGATTTCCCTACAGTAGGCGCCCCTCTGATTTCTTTTTGCGCTTGTTCGTCCTGGTCGTCATTTTTGTTGCTTCTTCTCTTCAAAAATATTCGGCAGACAACCCAGTTTTCCTGCAAAGAATTGTAATAATCAACAATTAAAATTGCTTCTACTGGTTTACATAATCTAGTTTTATCGAGTTGAAATCTATTTGAATTGTTACCTGGCCTAAATTTGTTCCTTGCGGGGTAGTGGTTTGTGCCTGAGCAAGGCGATACTCGTGCATAATCCAGTCAGTTCTGCATCCAGATGGAGGCTTTCCCGTGTAGAAAACTAGAGTTTTCTTCAACCCTACAACTTGGTGGCTCCTCGAACTCACAATTTGTTTGTCAATTCCAGTTGCCTTCCAGTAGCCGGAACCAGTGGCCCTGTTTGATCGGTTCCCATTCGGGTACTTTAACTCTCTTGTGCTGAAAAAGTATTTCTCTTGCTCTGAATCACCTGTATATATACACAGAAACTCACCTTATGTTCCAAACACATAAGCTTAGAAGAGTCAAGTTCGCAACAATAAGCCTTACGCTGCATTTTGTCGAACATATTGCATGCAACCCACCCATAACATAAAAAATTTCACCAAACATAAACGGGGTGGGAAAAAAAAAAATAAAAAAGTAGCAACCTGGCAAATCCCAAGGATCAGACTTGTTAACATCGACCTCCTGGATGATAGAAGCTGGTAGAGGATAAGAAAGAACCTTGCGCTTCAAATATTGTACCACGAGTTCTTCATCAGTAGGATGGAACCGAAATCCAGGAGGCAATCTCAGCACACAATTCTTCACAAAGTTAATTTTCTCCATCTCTTCTTTAACAGAATACTTCAACACAAAGATTCAAACTCAACCCAGAAAGTGTAATATTTGAGNTCATATAGTACCACCCATTTAACTCATCTTTACTAAGTACTCGAGGTTGAAAAAGCATTTGGAAGACATGCAGAGGCATGTCCTCACCGAGGGAGACCTCCTTCCAAAATAAGTTGGCCCCAACCACCAGGCTCTACCTGTTCGGTGGAATTTAGCTCGGAGCCAACAAGAAACGCCTTAGCACCGTCCTAAGTTTGGCTAGATTGGTGGAGGTCATGGCAGAAGGAATCTTGGCAGCCCCCACATCGCTTCATAATCTATGAGATCTTCACTCATGGCCCAACAACTCTTTTCTAACCCCCAAGCAAAGCCTCTTCTCGAAAGCTCGCAATTGTAACCCTAGCACTGCTAGCACTCGACCTGGAAGCCATTGAAGGAACGATGGATGTAGCGATGAAGAAAGAATCTAACATAAATGTAATCTAGATGAATGAAAGATCTAAGAATGAACGTTTGCCAGAAAGTGGAAGTTGCCAAAAAATTAGATTGTTTGGAGAATTTGGATGATTTTTTGCAAAAGTAGAGGTATAACAATGACAGTTTTGGCTTTTATACCAAAGGGAGAATAAGCTAGAGTCGTTAGATTAGGATCTATTAGATCTGAGCATTCTAATTTTCAACTAAATCTGAGACGTTGAATTCAAACAGTTCTTCTTACAAACGCCTCAGATCAATGCGTGTTCCCAAGCACGAGCCTCAGTGCATTGCGTTACAAAAGTAACAACATGGCCATCATTGCGAATTTAATGTAACGATCGTACGTGCCTTGGAAGTAGCAACGCTTCTACTATCTTTTCTTGGTAATATACAAGAATTTCAAACGTTAGCACTACTAACGAGGTCAATATTCTCCAAATAAAGAAGCCTCTGCAGTTCAACATCATGCTGTCTTAATGAGCCTGGACAGTTCAACATCATCTTGCCTCAGTTCAAAATAAATTTTAGTTATCTTCAAAATAAAAGGAGCTTCGACAGTTCAGCTATATCTTGTCTCAACTCAAACAAATCTCGAGTATTTTCGTAGTACGAAGAAAATGGCTAACTTCCAACTCCAGTCATGAAATGAATATCTATACTTAGACTTGGGGGACTATTATTATTGTGTAGCTAAAAAATAATGATAAAAAAATAAATATTGTTCACTTAATATTGAAGTTCATGCATGATATGACTAACTATACATGGACTTGGGGACTATTGTTATACCTCGCCGTATAGGCTCCATGTCTTCGACCTACTGAAGCCCTTATGATGTAGCCACGTAGACCAATAGAGTTTGTAGATCCGAAGTGCCGAAGCCATACTCATTGAAGCAGTCCTATGTTAAAGACAAAGCCTCGAAGCAAAGCGCATCTGTCTGCCGAAGTGACGAAGCTCAACACAAGTCAAAGACGAAACCCAACTA
>NW_019253944.1:0-1201 GCF_002742605.1 Olea europaea var. sylvestris
GAACGAAAATTTTCATGGGGTTCAATTAACGGGACTTCATCTACTCCGAACTCATTGCTAACCTCCATTAATGGGCTTGAAGCCATGTTTCTGTCTTCATCTCTGCCCTCTGTAATGGTGGATAGCACTGTGATCTCAGTGTCTTTGTTTTGAATCACCGCGTCTGATGGTGGTTCTTGTTCCGCCACAGGATTTTCTGTATGTTCATGCGGCGGCGATGGAGGCGGCAGGGGGTTGCGGGACATAGGATCAATTCCCATGTTCCTCAGCTTTTTCTTGATGCGCGTGTTCCAGTGATTTTTTATTTCATTATCAGTTCTTCCAGGGAGATGAGAAGCAATCTTGGACCATCTACAAAACATCACTAAAAATGTCAAATTTATGTGGTCCGCAGCACTGAACTACATTGTTTAGGACAACAAAAATGCAATTTACTTCCATTTTCTACTTTCATCTAAGGTCAAGAATTATACAAAAAAATAATAAATAAATTAGACCTGTTTCCAAGCTTAGCATGAAGGTCAATAACTATCTTCTCTTCATCTTCAGATAGAAATCCCCTCTTCAAATCTGGTCTAAGATAATTTGTCCATCTCAATCTGCAGCTTTTTCCACACCTTAATAGTCCTGCAATGTTATCAAAACATATTAATAATATAAAATTGATTTCTTGAAAACAAGAAATAGCTTAAAGATTTTCTATTGTCAGAGGATAAGAGACTATAAACATGTACACAACTCTTAAGATTCATAAAACTGGATATTATTTAAATTAAATGTCTAGAAAGCAATTTCAACACGAGATTTGACGCCTCTCCTCCTCTCAAAAACAGACCATCAGGCTGTTTCTTCTCTAATAACTTAAACTTTTAAATGATGTAGGCCAAAAAAGGCCTTCTGTAGTTCCACCCGCCACCGCCACCGCCACCACCACCACCATGACGAAACGGACACAGTGTGATAATGCATAATGGAAATTTGTAGGGACCTGCAAGTTTAGGGAGAGCTTTCCAGCAACAATTGCCATTTGTGAGAATGAAGTCTTTGAGCTTATTGTCTTCTTCGGCGGTCCATGCTCCCTTCTTTAAACCTACATTTTGACAACATGGTTTCCTTCCCATTCTTGAATTCAAAATTGGGTGTACATAAAGTGAATCAAAATGAAGATATAGACAGAGAGAAATGAAGAAAATTTATGGAG
>NW_019253945.1:0-1201 GCF_002742605.1 Olea europaea var. sylvestris
TCGAAAAAGACGATCGAAATCCCTCTTACGTCACGATGATATCGTGAGTTCAATCCAAATTGGTTATGGACCCAAAACGAAAACCGTGTGCAAACGTTACGCTCGATTCTTCGAACGATGACAATCCAAATATGCAAGTGCTCGTTCTTCAAAAAATAAATGGCTGAAATCCCTCTTACGTCACGATGATGATGTGAGTTTAATCCAAAATGGTCGCTACATTTTTGAAAAGTACTTATGGGCCCAAAACGGAAACTGTGTGCAAATGTTACGCTCAATTCTTCAAATGCCGACAATCCAAATATGTAAGTGTACTTTCTTCGAAAGAAAAATGTCCGAAATCCCTCAAACATTGTGTGAAAGCGGTGAGTTCAATCCAAAATGGTTGCTACATTTTTGAAAAGTACTTATGGGCCCAAAACGGGAACCGTGTGCAAAAGTTACGCTCAATTCTTCGAACGTTGACAATACAAATATGCAAGTGCTCGTTCTTCGAAAAAAATTGCCCAAAATCCCTCAAACGTCATGGTAAAGCTGTGAGTTCAATCCAAAATGGTCGCAACATTTTCGTAAAGTACTTATGGGCCAAAAATGGAAACTGTGTGCAAAAGTTATGCTCAATTCGTCGAACGCCTATAATCCAAATATGTAAGTGCTCTTTCTTCGAAAGAAAAATGTTCAAAATCCCTCATATTTCAAGGCAAAGCGGTGAGTTCAATCCAAAACGGTCGCTACAGTTTTGAAAAGTACTTATGGGCCCAAAACGGACACCGTGTGCAAAAGTTACGCTCAATTTTTTGAACACCGACAATCCAAATATGCTAGTGCTCGTTCTTCGAAAAACAAATAGTCGAAATCACTCTTGTGTCATGACGATGCCATGAGTTCAATCCAAAATGGTCGCTACATTTTTGAAAAGTACTTATGGGCCCAAAACGAAAATCGTGTGCAGAAGTTACGCTCAATTTTTCAAACGCCGACAATCTAAATATGCAAGTGCTCATTCTTCAAAAAACAAGCGGTCGTAATCCCTCTTACATCACTACGATGCCATGAGTTCAATCCAAAATGGTCGCTACATTTTCGAAAAGCACTTATGGGTCCAAAGCGGAAACCACGTGAAAATGTTACGCTCAATTCTTCGAATGCCGACAATCCAAATATGTAAGTGCTCGTTCTTCGAAAGAAAAATTCCCAAAAT
>NW_019253946.1:0-277 GCF_002742605.1 Olea europaea var. sylvestris
CAGCGAACTCTGTTCAAACATGACAACAATTGGAACAGTTGTTTCACGCTCAGTTTTATAAAACTGAGTCTGAAGTCACTTTGATCGATTTGATGAATTTACGTCAAATGCCAAATGAATGGGCAGAAAGTTTTCTCCAAAGGTTCAAGACAGTAAGAAGCAAGTGTTTTGTACCTCTGCCCGAAAAAAAATTTGTCAAGATCGCTCAAGGCTGCTTGAGCTTTGATTTAAAAAAGAAGTTCCAGGACAAGGAATTTCCCGACCTTTTCCAGTTGAG
>NW_019253946.1:555-1201 GCF_002742605.1 Olea europaea var. sylvestris
CGTTCGACGTGACCGAATCTGACCTTATATTCGATAAATTATATAGGGATAAGCAGATAAAGTTGAGCGATAAGCATAAATTGCCAAACCCTGAACAAATTAAGGGTAAAAAATATTGTAAGTGACATAATGCATTGTCACATTTGACTAACAATTGCTTGGTTTTTCGTCATGTATTGCAGGATGCCATTGAATCAGGACAAATTACGTTCGATAATAAGAAAAAGATGACAGTGGACGAGAATCCTTTCCCACAGCCACTTGGAGTAAACATGGTAACATCTGGATTCAAGAACAAGTTACCAAAATTCAAATTGGTCGTAGATGATGGAGAAGAAGATCCTAGACCACATCCCAGCGTCTTTGAACGAATCAAGGGGAAAGAACCAAAAAAGGACGAAGACGTCCTGTGTGCAAGGTGTAAAAGAGAAGTGAATGGAAACACGGAGAAACCAGGGACATGGCAGCATCCTCATCGCCCTGCCTTCTTCCCAAACATTCAGCCTGGTAGAGGACGAGGTACATCATTCTATAGAGGACCGCCTTTTGAAAGGCAGTTCAGGCCAGCAGATACTGGAAGAACATTTAGGCTGCAACCTCGCCGGCCAAATGTATGGCATTCATTCCAGTACAGTGCAGGAAGGGC
>NW_019253947.1:0-1201 GCF_002742605.1 Olea europaea var. sylvestris
CATTTTTCTGAAGAATTAGCACTTGCAAATTTGGAACGCTTGGAGAGTCGGCGTACAAAAAATTGAGCGTAACTTTTGCATGCTGCGTCCATTTTGGGCCCATAAGTACTTTTTTGAAATGTAACGACCGTTTTGGATTGAACTCAAGACTTCATCGTGACGTATGAGGGATTTCAGCTTTTTTTCTAAAGAATGAGCGCTTGTATATTTGGAACGCTTGGAGAGTCGGCGTACGAAGAATTAAGCGTAACTTTTGCACACGATTTCCGTTTTAGGCCCATAAGTACTTTTTCGTAATGTAGCGACCATTTTGGATTGAATTGAAGACTTCATCGTGACGTATGAGGAATTTTGACCTTTTTCCTAAAGAATGAGCACTTGCACATTTGGACTGCTTGGAGAGTCGGCGTACGAAGAATTGAGCGTAACTTTTGCACACGGTGTTCGTTTTGGCCCATAAGTACTTTTTGGAAATGTAGCGACCGTTTTGGATTGAACTCATGACTTCGTCATGATGTATGAGGGATTTTGGCCATTTTTCTAAAGAACTAGCACTTGCATATTTGGAACGCTTGGAGAGTCGGCGTACAAAAAATTGAGCGCAACTTTTGCATGCGGCGTCCGTTTTGGGCCCATAAGTACTTTTTGGAAATGTAACGACCGTTTTGGATTGAACTCAAGACTTCATCGTGACGTATGAGGGATTTCAGCTATTTTTTGAAAGAATGAGCACTTGCATATTTGGAACGCTTGGATGGTAGGCGTACGAAGAATTGAGCGTAACTTTTGCACACGCTGTCCGTTTCGGGCCCATAAGTACTTTTTGGAAATTTAGCGACCGTTTTGGATTGAACTCAAGACTTCGTCGTTACGTATGAGGAATTTCGGCCTTTTTTCAAAAGAATAAGCGCTTGCATATTTGGAACGCTTGGAGAGTCGGCGTACGAGGAATTGAGCGTAACTTTTGCACGCGGTGTCCGTTTTGGGCCCAAAAGTACTTTTTGGGAATGTAGCGACCGTTTTGGACTGAACTCACAACTTCATTGTTACATACGAGGGATTTTACCCACTTTTTGAAAGAATGACCACTTGCATATTTGGAACGCTCGGATAGTCGGCGTACGAAGAATTGAGGGTAACTTTTGCATACGGTGTCCGTTTCGGGCCCATAAGTACTTTTTGGAAATGTAGCGACCGTTTT
>NW_019253948.1:0-731 GCF_002742605.1 Olea europaea var. sylvestris
AAAATGAATAAATCGAAGTAATCATGAAATCCAAAGCAACTTTTCACTTGCACGATTCCAATCGATTTAGACTAGAAATTCGCTAAAAATGAACAAACCCGAAGTTATCATGAAATGAAAAACCTCTTTTCATTCGCTCGAGTGCAATCGAATTAGACTAGCAATTCGCCAAAAATGAACAAACACGAAGTTATCATGAAATCAAAATCCACTTTTCATTCGCTCGATTCCAATCGAATTAGATAGCAATTCGCCAAAAATGAATAAACTGAAGTAATCATGAAATCAAAAGCAACTTTTCACTTGCACGATTCCAATCGATTTAGACTAGAAATTCGCCAAAAATGAACAAACCCGAAGTCATCATGAAATGAAAAACCTCTTTTCATTGGCTCGAGTGCAATCGAATTAGACTAGCAATTTGCCAAAAATGAACAAACCCAGAGTTCTCATGAAACCAAAAGCCACTTTTCATTGGCTCGATTCCAATCGAATTAGATAGCAATTCGGCAAAAATGAATAAACCGAAGTAATCATGAAATCAAAAGCAACTTTTCACTTGCACGATTCCAATCGATTTAGTCTAGAAATTCGCCAAAAATGACCAAACCCGAAGTAATCAAGAAATCAAAAGCCACTTTTCATTGGCTTGATTCCAATCGAATTAGACTAGCAATTCGCCAAAAATGAACAAACCCGAAGTTATCATGAAATGAAAAACCTCTTTTCAT
>NW_019253948.1:826-1201 GCF_002742605.1 Olea europaea var. sylvestris
AAACCCGAAGTTATCATGAAATCATAATCATCTTTTCATTAGCTCGATTCCAATCGATTTAGACTAGCAATTCGCCAAAAACGAACAAACACGAAGTGGTCACGAAATGAAAAACCACTTTTCTTTGGCTCGATTCCAATCGAATTAGACTAGCAATACGCCAAAAACGAACAAACCCGAAGTTATTATGAAATCAAAAGCAACTTTTCATTGGCTCGATTCCAATCGAATTGGACTAGCAGTTCGCTAAAAATGAACAAACCCGAAGTTATCATGAAATGAAAAACCAATATTCTTTGGCTCTATTCCAATCGAATTAGACTTGCAATTCGCCAAAAATGAACAGACCCGAAGTTATCATGATATCAAAAGACA
>NW_019253949.1:0-1201 GCF_002742605.1 Olea europaea var. sylvestris
CAAATTTGAGCCCATTTCGACACCGTCGCGAAAAATGACGAAATTGCCCCCGGCGCGGTTTTTGTTTCCGGTCAAATTGTCAAATTTTAGCCCATTCCGACACCGACGCGAAAAATAACGAAATTGCCCACGGCGCGGATTTTGTTACCTTTCAAACTGAGAAATTTGAGCCCATTTCGACACCGTCGCGAAAAATGACGAAATTACCCCCGGCGGGGTTTTTGTTTCCGGTCAAAATGTCAAATTTTAGCCAATTCCGACACCGTCGGGAAAAATGACGAAATTGCCCCCGGTGCGATTTTTGTTTCCGATCAAAATGTCAAATTTTAACCAATTCCGACACCGTCGCGAAAAATGACGAAATTGCCCTCGGCGCGGTTTTTGTTTCCGATCAAAATGTCAAATTTTAGCCCATTCCGACACCGTCGGGAAAAATGACGAAATTGCCCCCGGTGCGATTTTTGTTTCCGATCAAAATGTCAAATTTTAACCAATTCCGACACCGTCGCGAAAAATGACGAAATTGCCCTCGGCGCGGTTTTTGTTTCCGATCAAAATGTCAAATTTTAGCCCATTCCGACACCGTCGGGAAAAATGACGAAATTGCCCCCGGTGCGATTTTTGTTTCCGATCAAAATGTCAAATTTTAACCAATTCCGACACCGTCGCGAAAAATGACGAAATTGCCCTCGGCGCGGTTTTTGTTTCCGATCAAAATGTCAAATTTTAGCCCATTCCGACACCGTCGGGAAAAATGACGAAATTGCCCCCGGTGCGATTTTTGTTTCCGATCAAAATGTCAAATTTTAACCAATTCCGACACCGTCGCGAAAAATGACGAAATTGCCCCCGGCGCGATTTTTGTTTCCGATCAAACTGTCAAATTTGAGCCCATTTTGACACCGTCACGAAAAATGACGAAATTGCACGCGGCGCGATTTTTGTTTCCGATCAAAATGAAAAATTTGAGCCCATTTCGACATCGTCGCGAAAAATGACGAAATTGCCTCGCTCGATATTTTTGTTTCCGATCAAAATGTCAAATTTTAGCCCATTCCGACACCGTCGTGAAAAAAGACGAAATTGCCCCCGACGCAATTTTTGTTTCCGATCAAACTGTCAAATTTGAGCCCATTTCGACACCGTCGCGTAAAATGACGAAATTGCCCTCGACGCGATTTTTGTTTCCGATCAAACTGTC
>NW_019253950.1:0-1201 GCF_002742605.1 Olea europaea var. sylvestris
TCCTTATACCCACAAAAACATCCACTGTCCTCACAAGATTGACATGCACTGTCTGCTTTCCATGTCAATACAAACCCTACTTTAAGAACTTCTCCAAAACCTTTTCCCAGAAAACCCTCAACACCCAACTTCATCACAGGTATACTCACTACATCTTCACAATACTGATTCCAATCGAATTCAGGAACCGATCCATTGACGAAAGCGTAAGAATGCTTCGCACCATGCTGCAGGCACTTTATATCAGGAACTGATGGAGGATACACTGTGCAGTTGTAGAAAAAATGTACCATCTTGTTATCCTTAGGAAACAAAATACTCGAGTTTGATGCAAAATCATACGTTGCCACAGGACAAATTGTCATGTTGTCTACTTCATTATAGGTAATGATGAGTGTTTTTTGAGATTCATCCAAGGATTTAATGCGATAGAGGTTTTCGTGGAGGCTAAGAATAGGTTCGTGGCTATGGCTATTGCATGAGAGGCCTAAACCCGGGTATCCGCAGAATTCAAGTTCTTGATTTTGTGGCCAAAATGGGTTTTAAAGAATAGAAGATGAACAATCCCATTTAACCAAGACCTATAACGTAAAGTAGGTGTGACTTTCACATTGAAACTGAAGTACTATAAATATGTGTACTTTGTTTTTCGATTTTATCACTGTCCTTGTAAAAAGAGGTTCAAGGACATAACTTGCAATAGTAATTATCCACTTGAAAATTGGAGTGTTGGTACTCAGATTATCTCCAATTGTACACCAAATTTGATGTAACACTACTCATTTAAACCAAATTTGGAGTAATTCATTGTTACCATTTTGCCCTCCATTTTCTTTACACCAATTTTTTTTGATTCATCTATATTCTTATTTTTGGTGAGAAATTTGATGCTAAGAGCATCTCCATTGCTTACGCCAAATGGAGATACTCTAATTAAGAGTAATATTATTTAGTATCAGTGGTGCCATAATTCCTGTCTAAGTGACATTGTGGCATTATAAAATGATAAAATTAATTAAATGAACTATCTATTTCTTACATTTAAATTCAATTTTATCTATTAGTTAACGTCACCTAGATCGGAGTTGTAGCATCACTTGTACTAGATATTATTATTCGCTAACTGATCAGGGAAGCAAAAAATGACCTTGCAAGAATATTTTCCAAGAGAAGATGTTAATCAAAGTCAATTACTCTCTCT
>NW_019253951.1:0-1201 GCF_002742605.1 Olea europaea var. sylvestris
CTTACTTCATCCCATCCTCAATAGGAAAAGTCTTGGTGTATGTAATTTATATACATGGGGATATCCACACCCCTCACATAGGGGTGGGACCCGTGCACACCTCCTCATAATTATGTGAGGTGTTCAAATGGATATTTTCGATTAAATAGTGACACGAGGCATTTTTAAAAGACTAGGAATATCAGTAAAATAAATGATAGGTTAAGGACATTAGTGCGACACTTATGAAATGTTGAGGTCCTCGTGTGGTATTTACCTATTATTTAGTTAATTTAAACTAGGAATTGAGAAATAAATTTCGCCCCATAATAAGCCCCTGTTTGATGCCCATTACCTGAAAATGAAAATGGGGGGAATAATATTTTTTAGAAAAATGAGTGATTGAAAAAGAAAAAAAAGTTTTCGATTTAAAAGGTAATATTAGTTTATCAAAGATTGTGTGGTTGAAAATAGGAGGGAGAAAAATGAAATATAATGTAATTTAATTTAATGGGGATCAAACAGGGACTAAGTCCTGTTTGAGTTTCATCCTTTTTATAAAAATCTATTTTTGAATAGTATATTGATAAGAAATGAGTGGTTAAAAATAAGAAAAAATTTTGAATTTACCTGTAATATTATTTTATTGAAAAACGTGTAATTAAAATAATATCAAAATTTTATTTAAGAATGTATTTGTTTTAAAAAAAATTTGACTCAAATAGGGGCTAAAATTACCAAAAAAAGGTGATAAAAAGTGGAAGAAAGCAGAAGGGCAAAACCGTCCACAAGGAGTTGGCGTGCATCAATGGCATAAAGCTTCTCGAAAAAGTACATTTCTGTCCCCAGTTTTTTCTGATCCACTCTAGTAACACCCCCACACACGGACCCTAGTGATCTACTCCACGCCCCACCGGCATCCCCTATGCCATCCCTTTCTTCTTCCCAACTCCCAGCACGCACGCACACCAACGCTTCTCTCTCTTCTGCTGGATACAGAAAAAGCAGAGCGACAACTTCTTCAGTATTTTCAGCCCCCCATACGAACAGATAAAGATACACACATATACACACACAAGCGTATAGAAAGAAAAGGGCGGGTGAGATCTTGAAACTTGTGAGTTTAAGAAGAGATCTTGAAAAATCAACAGGAGTTAAAGCAAAGGCGGCTGAGTGTAATTTCGGGGTAGTTGTGAAATTATGTTCCAAAACAATGGCAATG
>NW_019253952.1:0-1201 GCF_002742605.1 Olea europaea var. sylvestris
GTTCTTGGCTGCATGGATCTAGACCCTTGCGTTAAGGATTGAACAATCTACTAGTCTTACAGATAAGAGTCCCCCTAATAAAATGGGATTCGAATAAGTGAGATCATTCAAACTATAAAAGTCATGATCATGAAGTGTAAAATTCCAACAACATTCAAGAGTGTTGTATCCAATAAGGTAACTGCCAATGAATTTTTTAAAGAAATATTCCAGAACACTTTGCAAAAAAGCGATCAGGCCGAAATTTGAACGCTTCTGGTAAACTTGGTTTCACTAAAGTATAATTCTAAAGAAAATATACGGGAATACATCTAGATGTGTCTCATTTTGCTTCAAAACCAACGGCATTAAAGTTTGAGCTGTCTGATGACTTGCTCCTACATATGATTTTGATTTTTCTTTCTACACAATTTGGTTAATTTAAGGTCAGTTACAGCTATCAAAAGGGAAAGTGGACTCTTATTGAGCTCGTTTCATATTGTGTGCAAGAAGAAGAAAGCTAAAGCAAGGGAGAACTGGAAGTACTCACTTGGAAAGTATCTATAAGAACAAGTTAAAGAATAAGAAAGTTGTATCCAGTTCAGCTTAAAAGAAACAACAAATGCTTGAATATGTTAAATCATTTAGCCGTTACTTTTGTAAAAATATGGGATATATGAACATAGATTGTACTGAATACCACGCTTAGTGTGTAAAGTTAAGTACGCTTTTCATTTTGATTTGTTCTGAGGTTAATTTAGTTTCAATACCTAGACAAACTTTATGGATAAATTTTGTTGTCACTATTCGCGTCTATGCGGGGTTGCCTAAATAGTATAAAGCCAATTGATGTTGAAAGATTCATTTATGTGGGACATGGCAAATCAAATATAGTCGAGGCTCTAAGGACTTTTCGTTATTATTAAAGACTGGTTATTATTTGAATTTGAAAGAAATATTTGTGGTACTGTCATTTTGGATAAAATTTGGTTTCTGTTTCTATATTGAACAAATTCGATTACTTCAATTGGAAATAGTATGTTTAGTGTTTTTTTCTTAATTCAAATATTCAGGGTACCAATTCTTTATCCAGTTATGATAAGATATATCTGCTTAATATGATTGCCTCTTATAATGAAACATTGTATGTGAATTCACGTGGAATTAAACATAAATTAACTAATGAGAATTTCGCTTCGTCATGACATAGGTCACATCTCCC
>NW_019253953.1:0-1201 GCF_002742605.1 Olea europaea var. sylvestris
AAAAGTGCTCATTCTTTCGAAAAATGGGCGAAATCCCTCATACGTCACGACGAAGTGTTGAGTTCAATCCAAAACGGTCGCTACATTTCCAGAAAGTACTTATGGGCTGAAAACGGACACCGTTTGCGAAAGTTACGCTCAATTCTTCGAACGCCAACAATCGATGCCTTCCAAATATAAAAGTGCTCATTCTTTCGAAAAATGGGCGAAATCCCTCATACGTCACGACGAAGTTGTGAGTTCAATCTAAAACGGTAGCAACATTTCCAAAAAGTACTTACGGGCACAAAACGGACACCGTGTGCAAAGGTTACGCTCAATTCTTCGTACGCCGACAATCCATGCCTTCCAAATATAAAAGTGCTCATTCTTTCGAAAAATGGGCAAAATCCCTCATACGTCACGACTAAGTCATGAGTTCAATCGAAACCGATCGCTACATTTTCGGATAGTACTTATGGTCCCAAAACGGACACTGTGTGTAAAAGTTGCGCTAAATTTTTCGAACGCCGACAATCGATGCCTTCCAAATATAAAAGTGCTCATTCTTTCGAAAAATGGGCGAAATCCCTCATACGTCACGACGAAGTCGTGAGTTCAATCGAAAATGATCGGTACATTTCCGGATAGTACCTATGGGCCCAAAACGGACACCATGCGCAAAAGTTGCGCCCAATTCTTCGAACGACGACAATCGATGCCTTCCAAATATAAAAGTGCTCATTCTTTCGAAAAATGGGCGAAATCCCTCATACGTCACGGCGAAGTTATGAGTTTAATCCAAAACGGTCGCTACATTTCCAAATAGTACTTATGGCCCCAAAACGGACACCGTGTGCAAAAGTTACGCTCAATTCCTCGAACGCCGATAATCGATGCCTTCCAAATATAAAAGTGCTCAATCTTTCGAAAAATGGGCGAAATCCCTCATACGTCACGACGAAGTCGTGAGTTCAATCGAAAACGATAGCTACATTTCCGGATAGTACTTATGGTCCCGAAGCGGACACCGTGTGCAAAAGTTGTGCCCATTTCTTCGAACGCTAACAATCGATGCCTTCCAAATATAAAAGTACTCATTCTTTCGAAAAATGGGCGAAATCCCTCATACGTCACGGCGAAGTTATGAGTTTAATCCAAAACGGTCGCTACATTTCCAAAAAGTACTTATGGCCCCAAAACGGACACCGTGTGCAAAAGT
>NW_019253954.1:0-194 GCF_002742605.1 Olea europaea var. sylvestris
TTAAAATGTGTTATGTGATGAAATAAGATTAACCAAGCCGGTTTTAATTAAGCTTAGTGATTTATTTTATTTTTCTATGAACTAAATTCTTAATTTAGTTAAGGTCAATTATGTCTTTTGCAAGACTAGGTTTTATTCCTAGATTTTAATATTTAAACTCTCATTGTAGCTTTACTGTTCTTTGGTTGTTTATT
>NW_019253954.1:9925-21383 GCF_002742605.1 Olea europaea var. sylvestris
CTTATGTTGAAGCAAATGTCAGTATAGTAGTTGAAAAATGTGCCTAGGTATCATGTTGATCAAATGCTATTCCTTTTTTTGATGTTTCGGAGTGGATATTTGTTTAGTTGAATCAGATATGCATTGCAAGTTAGTCTCTTGTTTTTGGAGCTTTTACCAGTAAGGGGTCGCTGCCCCTATATGCTTCAATCACATATCTTCGCTTCTTACCTTTAGGTTTTGCCAACTTTCCTTCTGATTAGCTCTTCCCTTGGGTTACGTGACTCGAGTAACAAGGGCTTTGTGCTAGAGCGAAATAAGAATGTCAACTATCTATCAGAATGTTTTACCCCTTTGATATCATATTGGCTTTACCCTAATAGGATTTGTATCCACAAGCGGATCCAGATTCCGGCATGAACACGGGCTAATAAAATAAAAAAAAAAAATTAAGCATCAAAATTTTTTTTTACTAATTTTGTTTTTAAAGGGGATTTGGGGCAAACGGACGAATTGTAGCACTGGTCTACCCGTCCCTGAATCCACCCCTGTTTGTATCAGTATCTTGTTCTCATAAATTTGCTTGTGCATCTTGTCTTGGCATAGGAGTCCCTAGTCAACAGCCCAACCATCTTTGTGGCCAAAAATTAATTGAAATTTTAGGCTTCGGACAATCAAGCAAGGACATCAAGCCCATTATGTAGATTCTCAACATCAATTAGAGTAGATGTGGTGTTGCTCGACAATTTTTTGACATCAATAAAGAAGACAGAGATAAGAAGTGAGAGAGGAAAACACATATGCTGACCAACTTTGCATTAACATTTCTAGGTTATGTTGACCAAATTTGAAAGAGTTGGGTGAGAAGGCATGATCGAGAAATCAATGAGTAGGGGTTGGGTTAATCAGCCACGTTGACTAGGAATTATCATAATATGGGTAAAATAGATTTCTTTCAAATAATAATTTTTAAGTAACGTGTCTAGAAAGCTTATAATTTTTAAAACTGGACTGACTGAAAAGTGGCTACTCGAAAAATAATCTGAATTGATTTATATAAAGGAAACATTAGAAAAATGAACCATTAAGGATGGCTTGAACCAATTGAAAACCGACCAAATCGATCGGGTTTGAGCATAAACCCAAACCGGTTTCACTAAATTTCCCTTGAAGAAAAATTGAGTAATATTGAAGCACAATGATAAGGCTGGGCTGGTTCTGCTTAAATATGAATCGATTTTGGTTATTAAAATCGAGAACAAACCGATTCCAATCTTTTACTGATAGCTAGAATCGATATATCCAGTTCACCTTACTTTTATTTTTAAATATATCACATGGTATAGCAGTAAGGATATTGGGTTAAACCTATTCAAGATTCTAGCAGTACAAGTAAGATTTTTGTCATTTACAACTTTTTTTAAAGTAAAAACGTGAACTTGCCTTCCCCAATTGCCAAACATTCAGCAAAGAAGGGCGAAAGAAAACCCGGAACCGAGTTCGCAAAGGCAACACAACTTTGCAAATATTGTACCCACACCTCCCTATTGCATTTTAATGTTTGGTTGGGGTAGAAAGGGGTGGTTGGGCAGGGGTGAGGGTGGCATGGGGTGGTTGGGATGGCAGTGATTGTGCGGAGATGGGATTTGGGCAAGAATGCAACTTTTTTTTAATTATTATTTTCTTTCATTTTTTCTTTGTTGGGTGGTTTTGATTTACAATTGGAAGAAGGAATCAGATTACTTTTATTTTCCATATTTTGAATTTTGTCTTATAAATTTAATATTGTTTTTGAAAAATATTAAACCAAACAAGTTTTGAATGTTCTACAAAATTGAAAACTGAAAATGGCAAATCAAACTTCACCAAAACTTTTTATATACTGTAACCCTTTAATTTTGCCTTTTATTTTACTTCCCCCAACATTCATTTATTGTTTTTCACTCAACTTTTTATATTTTTATCCACATCATTTTTAATGTTTTCCCTCATGTCAGTAGTACTATAAATAGTGAGGCATTGAAAGTTGCAGTGTTGCAATCTTAAAAATTTCAAATAAAAAGTGAGCTTGGCTCTTCGAACATATAGACTCGAGGTCACTCAGGGACGGATCCAAATGGGGCCATGTAAATTGACCTCACAAATTTTTTTGAATTTTATTTATTTTATTTTATTTTAATTCTATGCTTGCCCAATTGCCCTAACTCTATTCCTTATGCCTAACTGCTCTTTATTTTTTTTTCTTTCCCAATATTCCTTATGACCTTATTTTCAAGAAAAGTAGTTGCCCTAGCCCCTAGTACAGTTTATCAAGAAATTGCCCTAATAACGTAAATAAGCAGTAGATAAATCTTATAGCTTAAAATCATATTAAAACTTAGATAAAATGGGGTTATTGGTTCTTAGCCTCGAGTTCATGTGTGGTCTTATTTTTCCCAATTGGCCCCTTTCTGAACGGTCACTGAAGAACAACCCTTTATGAACACAAGGATGCTACATGTACAGCATCATATACATCAGTTTTGATAACCGTCTCACATATAAGAAGAGGGATCCATGATTATTCTAATCACGGGCCCCACCTCCGTGAGAGGGCTGTAAAATCTTACAGCATTTCTCTTACCCAATCACATAGTATACACACTAGTGCAAAATCATTTACAATTAAAAAAAAAATAAAAAATAAAAAAAATAAGCCAAGAAAACGTAATAACCTGCTATAATTGGTTAGTGAATATTGTCTGAATTATCAAATTTTAGAGGTAAATGGAGGAATTTAAAGAAAAACCTTACCGATTATTTTGATTATATAATTTTGTTATTAAATTAAATATATTATTCATACTTGTATAATTTTTTTGTACGTGACATGTGACGTCTTCTAGAAGTGCGACGATTTTTCTGTTAAAATTTACCTGGCTTATAGAATGTTGGGGTAAGTAAAATTAAAAATCTTATTCATACTTGTATAATTTTTTTGTATGTGACATCTGTCGTCTTCTAGAAGTGCGACGTCAGCTAGTGGCATGCCGTAAACCTTTTGGTGAAATCAACTTCGGGAAAATAGAACGCAACTGTCTGATAGTCTACGGCGTAGTAGCCAGCCAACTTGAACACCTCTTCACCCTCAGTAATTTTTCCCAAATGCACATATGTGAAAAATGCAAAATATGGCAAAAATGAAATATAAAGGGATTATTACCAATTGGTTAGTCTCTTTTCCCTTTTCTTAATTTTGGTTATTTGTTTCATCGTTCATGAACCAACTATTTTTAGTAACTATAAAAACCTTTCTTTTGGCTGTCGGGAAAAAAAATCAGAAAACCTTCCTTCTATAGATGGAAATTCAAGCTATACTGCATAAGATAAAACTGTTTAGGATTTTATGTCTAAAGTTTTGCACACTTCAAGCTACTTTTGTTTTCTTATGAAAATCTCCACGTCTACTAGAAAATATTAGATATTGATAGACAATGAGATCACTAAAGTTAATTATTTCTTTTGAATTATTAGAATAATGCAACTTGCATTTGTGGAAAAACTTATACAGTTTCCTCAATAAAAGATAAAGAGGAATCTCTGCCTCCAATGGAATAATTTCTCCGGCTTGGTAGTCAAGCAAAGTTCTTTTTATTTTATTTTTTTAATTTTTAATTTTTTGGAAAAGTGGAGTCCATAATGGATTGATGAGCACCACTCCCTCGAGATAGAAGCCCATCCAAATCTTAACCATAAATTACTTTGTTCACTTATCTTGTAGGAAGCTTTTATTTTGTGCGTGTATATATACTCGTACTTATATCAAACTCCTCATTACAAGCCCCTCACAATTTTCTTTATACATTTCAAATTATCCATGGGAAAAAACATGATTTTTACGCTGCAGTCAATGCTTTGCTTTCATATCAACATTGTTGCATCTCTAAAGAGCTCCACTGACGAGTATGCTCTTTTAGCCTTCAAATCTCAAATAACTTCTGATTCAAATAATATCTTGGCTAAAAATTGGTCACAAGGAACCTCATTTTGTAACTGGGTTGGCATTACTTGTGGCAGTAGATATCAAAGAGTTAGGGAGTTGAATTTAGCAAATATGGGTGTAGGAGGTACTATTGCTAAGGAAATCGGTGAACTCTCTTTCTTGAGATCCTTGATTATTAGCAACAATAATTTCCTTGGATTTATCCCTGGCGAAATTGGTAATTTAAGCCAGCTTCGAGAAATAGAGATGTAGAACAATGAGCTGAACGGTCCGATTCCAACAAGTTTAGGATTTCTTGAAAATCTATAGAAGATAAATCTCTCCCATAACAGGCTCTATGGAGAAATTCCTAATAGGATTTTCAACCTCCCTTGTTTGACGGCAATTGATTTAAGAAACAATAGTCTCTCAGGACGTCTCCCCACAGATATCTGCAATAATCTTCCAAATATGGAGTGGCTAAGAATTTTGTTTAATCATATAAGTGGCAACATTCCTCCAAGCTTGGGAGCATGCAGGAAGCTTCAACTACTTTCTCTGATGTACAATAATTTTTCTGGAAGCATTCCAATGGAAATCGGAAACTTGTCAAAGCTTCAATCTCTCTATCTAGGAGGAAATAATTTGATGGGTATGTTTAAAGTGGTTTTCATATACATAAATCTCCCAAAACATAATGTCTTCCAAAAAAATTGTGAAATTGAAAAATATTTTTAATCATTCACATCATATATATTTCATACATTCATAGCCACATGTATCAAAAAAATTATTCGGTTCTTCTTCTATTTAATTAGATATATTTTGTGATAATTTAACATTAGATATTTTAAGTTGTACTTGTTTGTATTGACAGGAAATATTCCAAATGAAATTGGAAAGCTATCTGAACTTGTATATTTAGATTTGGGGATCAACCATTTGAATGGTACGTAATTAGATATCCTATACTTGCTTTATATATTGAATCAATGTTCTAAAAGGCATCAAGTGTTTCTGCATGCCAAGGCTAAGCTTCAAACTTTTACTAGCCTAAATGGACCAGGTATAAATAAGTGAAGTGTGGTTAGGCGACAAGGTCCATCTTCATGCTTAAATGTGCTTTTTTTCGAAATACTGATTAAATCTATTTTAATTTGTTTATTAGTGTCCTCACTTGGATTTATACCAAAATTTAAAATTTAAAATTGTCATATATATAAAAAGATTTTTATTGTTGATGGAAAACTGAAATGAACTTTAGATTGCCACCTACGCATTTTACACTCTTTTGAAAAATATTTTTGAGCATGTATGGTGTTTTTAGACTAATTATTAGAAATACATTGTAATAACATTGTATCCTATTGAAAAGTTACTAGTTCGACCTTGATATCACCTAGATGGGGGTTAATAGGTGAATACTGGCAAATTAAAATTATTAACTAAAAGCAATGAGTGACTTTTTAATTGTTTCTAGATGATTAGTTAATCAAGTCCAATTATCCTAAGTTTGAACGCCGCAATCAATAATTAACAAAATACAGAACACAACAATTGTTGACGGAGAAATCCAACTGGGTAAAAACTTTGGGACCAAGCCAGTAAACTCCACTATAGATAATGATGAGTTTACAGTACGATCTAGCCTAGAAAATTTTACTAGACTTTCTGATCAACTTTTTGCAATTTCTAAGACTCGCCAAAACGTGCTTCACTCACACTTGTTCCTGATCTTTTGGAATTATCTATCTTGTGTGGATTACCAAGAACGCCTTGTTCTTGTGCTCTTCCCGTGCTTCTAGTCCAACTTCCCTCAATTCTTCTGCGGCCTATGAAAACTCTTGAGAAAGTACCTTTATGTATGTGTGTTGGAAGTGGGTGTTTCGGATTATAAAAGCTTGATGTTTTTTCCAAATTCATGGTTGTAAGAACTCAATAATCAATGGAAGAATCAAAGGGTTGAATATGTTTTTGAATCTTGGAATGATGATATGTAAAAGGAATATAATGAACAACTACAAAATTCGTGTTTAGGATTTGGTATATATAGTAAAAGGTAATTAGGTAGTATCGGCCAGATAAAACTCTTGAAAAACGTGAACTAGGATTTTGCACATAACACTGTCTCTTGAGCTAGGTCTCAACTATAGGCGAGCGGCAATTTGCCCCTCGAGGGATATCTGGGTGACAAGCGGGCAATAGAGTTTCTATTTTTGCCGCAAGAGCATGAGATGGGTGATGGGCTAGCATAAATCGGGCAACTTTTTCTTCACTGTTCCAAACTCGAACCTTAACTTATCTAAATCTATAAAATATTGCAACTTACTCGTTGACTTTTACATGCTTTTTACTTCTATCCTTTTGTCGAAAGAATTGGCAATACAATAAAATCTTAACACCTACGTACTTAATCAGCTTAGGATGAAGATGGATCCCACTAGAGGCTACCTAAATCATAATATTTAGTCAATACTTTAAAATCTTTTCATTATTAGTTTTTTCTATTTGATAGTTTGAGGACCTAGGATACAATTTTAGTTAAGCTTAATGATTAGGCGTATCTCTGTTAGCTTCGAAGATGAGATTTATATTGTGGAGCATTTTGATAAAAACATTATAAAAGTTGTGAGAGTTTTTCTTTTACAATTTTTGACAGCAAATGCTCTGTGCGGAATCAACGGTTAGTCAATTAAGATTAATTCTATCATATTCTAGTGCGAATTAATAAATTATTGATTTTCTAAATTCGCACGCATTTTAAGAAGTAGTGTGGTTTTAAATTTATTCTTTATTATAGTTTATTTTTCCCTTTTGCTCTGCATCACCTTGTTTGTCATTATAAAATCATTCTTATTTTTATAATATATATTAGAACCACAAATACCTGTATTTTTATTTTTAATACCATAAAATGTATTCACAGGAAGCATTCCATACGAAGTTGGAAACTCATCGGCACTTCAACAATTTTATTTGTTTTCAAATAACTTAATAGGTACCTATCTACTAATTAACGTTTGGTATTCATTAATTTGATCGTGCTGACAACCAGCACAATGCAGGTGAAATTCCGCATTCAATTGGCAATTTATCAAATTTGAAGATTTTGGATATGTCCCAAAACAATCTTCATGGTCCAATACTTGCAGCCATCTTCAATCTCTCCATGTTAAAAGTACTTGCTTTAGACGTTAATAGTATATTTGGGAATCTTCCATCTTCAATTGCCAATTGGCTTCCTGATCTCGAAGGTCTCTATCTCGGTGGCAATCAATTGGGCGGTGAAATTCCTGCCTCTGTTTCAAATTTTTCTAAGCTTATCCACTTGGATCTTAGTTACAACTCGTTCAATGGACGAGTGCCCATGAATATTGGGAATTTACAGAACCTACAAAAACTAGGATTGGATAATAATGAGTTGACAAATGATCCTTCAATGATCGAATTGGATTTTCTTATTTCATTGAAAAATTGTAGGAATTTGAAGATCATAGTGATGAAATATTACCAAAAGCCTTGGGTAATTTGTCAACATCAGTTGAAATTTTCTCTGCCGCTTATAGTGGCATTAAAGGTATCATTCCTAATGAAATTGGTAATATGAGCAACTTGATCGAGTTAAACATTGGAGTCAATGAATTGACAGGAACAATCCCTGACACATTGGGGCAATTAAGAAAATTGCAAAAGCTGGAACTTCGTTCCAATAAACTAGGGGGGTCGGTACCTTTCAACCTTTGCAATTTGGTAAATCTATATCGTCTTCATTTGAGCAATAATAAGCTTTCTCAACAGATACCAACTTGTTTAGGAAATCTTACCTCTTTACGAGAAATGTATTTAGATTACAACTCATTGACTTCAACTATCCCATCCACACTTTGGACTAACAAGGATATTCTGATTTTGAGTTTAGCTTATAATTCGCTAAATGGGTCATTGGCTTTAGAAATTGGAAGCATTAAGAACATGAGGGAGTTATACTTATCAGGAAATCAGTTTTCAGGTGATATTCCAAGCACCCTTGGGCAACTTCAAAATTTGGAAATTCTTACATTATCGAACAATCAGTTACATGGTCATATACCTGAGTCGTTTGGGAATTTGATTTCATTGCAAAATCTGGATCTTTCCAAAAACAATCTCTATGGTGTAATCCCCAAGTCATTGGAAAAACTTGAGTACCTTGAGTATTTCAATGTTTCATTCAATGAACTTAGTGGTGAAATTCCAAGTGGAGGGCCTTTCAAAAATTTCAGGTCAGAATTTTTTGTAGGCAATAGAGAATTGTGTGGAGCATCTCAATTTAAAGTCAAGCCGTGCAAAAATAATACAGCTAGATTATCAAGCAATACTAGAGTTTTGAAGTACATTTTACTACCAGTTGCTATTGTATTGAGTTTGGCCATTACTGTGGTTTATGTAATAAGACGCGGTAGTAGAAGTACGGTTCTACTAGCTCACTCTACTTTCCCTATCACTGTCAAGAGGATTTCATATTATGAAGTTCTAAATGCTACCAACAATTTTGGTGAAGAGAATCTTATTGGTGAAGGCAACATCGGGTTAGTGTACAAGGAAATATTTTCAGATGGAATGATAGCTGCAATTAAGGTTTTTAATCTAGATTTGGAAGGTGCAAACCAATGTTTTATACTGAGTGCCAAATTTTGTGCAACATTCGTCATAGAAATCTTGTCAAGATAATTACAAGTTGCTCTAACCTTGATCTTAAAGCCTTGGTGCTGGAATATATGCCTAATGGAAACCTTACAAAATGGCTATCCTCGAGCAACTATTTCCTAAATATGTCTCAAAGATTGGAAATAATGACAGATGTGGCATCTGCACTCGAGTATCTGCATCATGGGTGTCCCTTTCCGATTGTTCATTGTGATTTGAAGCCCAACAACATAGTTTTAGATGAAGATATGGTTGCCCATGTTGGAGACTTTGGCATTTCCAAGCTTTTAACTGAAGACCAGAGAATTTCAATTACCAAGACGTTAGGGACCATTGGATATATGGCTCCAGGTAAATGATTTTGTCAACTACTTAAATATATTGTTAAATGCTATACACTGTGTTGAATTACTATTAAAAATAATAATGGCCTGTGCAATTAGTTTTATACTAACAAATGCAGCTCGATTATGTAAATTGAATAAATTGCTTTTGGGGCAAATTTAGTAGAAATAGTTCAAGAATTGTCGTGAATTGGACTACTGCACACAACTAAAAATTTGTTTAATACACATGTATACCCATGAATTATGTGAAAAGTAATCATTGGTCCATTGGTGAAAAAGATAATCACGCCTTGAAAGAGAACTCTATGCACTCTATGCATGCACATGAAAAAATATTACTATATTTTGGAGAGGATCATACTGACGATGTATTATAAAATAGAGAGAAAGGGAGAAGAAAGTAAAGAAGTCAATAGACTTTTGTATATTTTATTAGTGTATTAGTATTGTTTCACATTTATTTATTTGTCATTTAACATTTCGGTTGTTAGTTTGATCACATATGTCAATTTTGTAGAGTATGGATCTACTGGATTGATATCGACTATGGCCGATGTTTATAGCTATGGGATTATGCTGATGGAGACATTTACCAAAAAGAAGCCGACAAGTGATATGTTTGTTGGAGAGTTCACAATGAGGAAATGGGTGTTCGAATCATTCCCCGATGCAATAATGCAGATAGTGGATGTTGATCTAGTGAATCCAGTTGAAGATAATATTCAAGCCAAAGAGATCTGCTTTAGATCAATAATGGGAATAGCACTAGAATGCACGGCTAACTGGCCCAACGAGAGGCTCAATTTGAAAGATGTTGTAAAAAGGCTCAAGGAGATCAAAACTGAATTTTGTAAAGTATAATACTGTGGCGGATTAAGATGAAGAGGTTTGTTTCTTAATTAAATTTGCTTTTTCCATCTCGTAAGAACACAAAAAGGTAGGCGTTTGAGCTAAAATTTTATTAATGAAATCAAAACCTATTTTTAGTTTTAGTTGTCGTAGAATCCAGTCATCATATTAACTACTTTTTAAAACATACTTCAATCATCTCTCATAAGCTTATTATATACATCTTTCTATTATAGAAAAACTTGGAAATCATTTTTGGCTGCTGCCATTGTTTTGCGATATGTTATTACTGTGAGTTGCTTCTGTGTAAGGATACCATGATATCATTACGCGGGTGATACTGATGAGATGATAAGCAGATGTAGCATTTTCTTTTAATTCTAAATTATTATTTTAGTAAAGTTGCAATGTCCTATGTTGGTTTTGTTTCTGATGACATTCTTCGTTTCTCTGTTGGCATTTTCCAATGAAAAACATTCTCTTTTCTTTGAAGGAAGGAGCAGACCATCTTGAAGAACTAAGGAGCGTTTCTGGCTGCTATGTTGCATTCAGGCTATTTTCAAACATCAGAGTGCCTCAAGGCTTACCCTCATCCATATAACACTCACCAGTTATTTTGTGAACTGTCTTTTAGTCATTAATAAGTAATTTTTCACACACAGATGAAGAAGTGAATTGTGTTTCTGTTTCTGTTCATCTATCATCACATAAGGAGCAATTCCCACCAAGTGACATGTTTATAATGGTATTCTGATTGAAAACACAGTGTAATTCCTGCTGGGTAAAAAAACCTGTTTTCATCTCTTTCCTCTTTTTTTCATTCTGAATCAAAGATCTAACAGGGCCTTAATTCAGAAAGACAAATGCCAAAAATTGCAAACAATCAAATTAATGACCAAATAATTCAGAAAATCATAGTTTATATTGAATTATCAATGATAAATTAATTATGTTTCCTTTAATTTCTTGACTTGTGAAGGCCTCAAGCTCTCCACATAGGGAGACATTCCCACCGTGAGACATGTTTATATTGGTATTTTCTGTTGGAAATTTTTTTGAATCTTTAGTAATTATGTTCCATAAGAATTTCGGAATTTTCATTTTGATTTTGTTATGTCTTGTAAATGAGAAGTGCTAGGAATTTTTGTTGATGAGAACAAATAATTTACTGAAATTTACTAACCATATAGATGATACGCGAACGAAACAATAAGTGCACGAACAAATTAAAACACACCTTATAATTTCCTGTTGATTTGTGAGAATATTAATAAAGCTAAACATGGAAGACTGTTTGGTTTAAAGAATAATAAAAAATGAACCGAAATTGAGACATTAGCCCCATATGCATTATCTTTTTGCTTTGTGTAGGGTAGATTTCCACCGCCACCACGTGCAAAACCGGGCTCAGTTTACCAAGACATCGACACTAACATCGTTGAGACAATTCCAACACCACCTCTTGCCGCCGCCCACTCCAGTTGCTACCAATTGGAGAAGAAGAAGTCCAATAATATGCCCACAAAGGTTAACCACAATGGTCACAGTGAGGTAGAGGGAGAGGCCGAGAGGGAGTCTCACAAAGAGAAAGGGAAAATCGCACACTATGGAGGCCGAGACAAAGAGAGGGATTATA
>NW_019253954.1:28275-31191 GCF_002742605.1 Olea europaea var. sylvestris
AAACTTGTGTCCGCAATCAGATGAAGACATTGAGTATATGTCTAGGGTTTCTTATTCTAGTGCAGTTGGTTCGCTAATGTATAATATGGTTTGTACAAGACTTGATTTAGTACATACAGTCAGTGTAGTTAGTAGATATGTGGCAAATCCTGGAAAGAAGCATTGGAAAGCAGTGCAGTAGATCCTTAGATACTTGAAAAGCTCTACAAATGCTTGTGTGCATTTTGGAAGAAATTTAAAAGGAGTCATAGGATATGTGGATTCAGACTATGCAGGGGATCTTGACAAAAGGAGATCACTCATAGGGTATATGTTTACCCTTGAAGGCTATACTATCAGTTGGAAAGCTACTTTGCAAAACACAATAGCTTTGTCTACCACAAAGGCAAAGTACATGGCCATTACTGAAGCTTGTAAGGAAGCTATGTGGTTGAGGGGATTAATTGATGAAATCAGTAAAGACTTGTAGATATCTACAGTGTATTATGATAGCCAGACTGCTATATTTCTGACTAAGGATTAGATGTTTCATGAGAGAACTAAACACATTGATGTGATGTGTCATTTTGACGTGAAGTAATTGCTCATGGTGACATTGTAGTGAGCAAGGTTGATACCAAGGAGAATCTTGCTGACATGATGACAAAACCACTTTCCATTGCTAAGTTTGAGTATTGGGGCTTGGAAGAGGCAGAGTGTTGTTTACTTGGAGATGTGTGTTCTGGAATTACTTGTGTTTGAAATTTTGGTTAAGGTGGAGATTGTTGTACTTTGACCCAAATTCTTGGGGTTCTAGGAATAGTAGTTGAGTTGGTCTTCAAGAAATTAACTTATGGATGGGGATAAATTATTGCCGTATTTTTCGCTAGTTCTTCGCTAGCTCGAGCATTTGGAGCAAAACAATCATCACCCGTCTCTTGAACGACAGGCTTATTGCTCGACATCGCTCAGCGATGTATTTTCCTTGCTTTTTTGCGTCTTAACACATTTTGAATTCCTATTGATCTACAACTAGGTTGTTTGGCTTCTCTATAAATACAAAACGTTGTCCATTGTAATATGTAATGAGAGTTTTCAGGATTTTTTGAGAGAAAACCTTGAGTAACCTTGAGAGAACAAATCTACAACATCTTGAGAGCTTAGTTCAATTGAGAGTATTGAGTCTTGATACTGTAAACACAATTCCTATTGATTATAGTGTATTTTTCCCTCTTCTGCCCATGGTTTTTTCCCGAATTGGGTTTCCACGTAAATCTCTATGTTATTTATTTCTGCTTTATTTCATTATTGTTATATCTTGCAATCAGTATTCATAACAATTTTGGGAGGATTCCAGATTTTTCCGCTTGCCGCCATCTCTAGAAGAAGAAAGAAAAATTCATCTCTATTCTAGAGTTTTCCAGACTCCACCACCATTGGAGAATTTATCTAGAATTTTGTTGAAGTCTCCTCCACCAACGATATCTTAGTATGTGTGTGTGTGTTTGTTTGTTTAGCCATTGCATTTTGTGAAGAGAATTAAGAGTGATGAGAGAGTGAAGTGTGAATGGTGTGTGAAGAGAGATAGAGAAAGAGAGGCACACATATACGAGTGGTGTGTGTGAGGTATTGAGTGAATAAACTGCTCTAAATTAGTGAGGAAACATTGGTGGGTTTGTTCCACAATAATTTGTATAAGTATTGCTCTATAATGAAATAATTTTTTCTGGATTTTAAAACTCATCACATGATTGTTTTATGTCTTGGTTCTATCCTTTGAGAGGATTTGAGTGTGTTTTAGATCCACGCAAGCCATTGAATCCCGAATTATGAAGCCCTTCTATGAATCCATAGTAAAGATTGAGTTTACATAACTGATTGATTTGATTTCGTTTTCTTTATTCATCTTTCTACACATGCTGATACTTGCTTATTGAAATTTTTAACATTGACAACACGGTGTATGATGTGGACCTATCAGGTGACTTTTGACATCTATAATAAAGACGTAATGAGATAAGTAAGAAGAAGAATACCATATATTCTGTATGTGTCGACGTCTAGAAGGCCTTGTCGATTGAGTTGCAAAAGTTTTACAAATAGGGTTGGGAGAACTAAGTGGTTCGGCACTAAGAACGCGTTACTGGGAAAAGTGATATTAAAAAGAGTGTGGTGAAAGAAAGGTGATGTTAAGAGAAGCGGTACCACAATGCAATAAAGAGTATATTTCACGAGAGAAAGAGGCCTTTTAAAGAGATAGGGGTGTCGAAGCCTAGATCTCCAAGCATAAAAAATGTGTCTTGCTAATGTTGAAGCAAATGTTAGTATAGTAGTTGTTATATCCATAAATTATGTGGTATAAGCATGATGGAGGGCGTCCTACATTGGCTGACATGGCATAGACTATTTAGCCCCTGTTTGGCCCCCATTCTTTCCAAATTTTAATGGTTGGAATAGTATTTTTTTGAAAAATTAGTGATTGAAAAGAATGAAAAGTTTTTGATTTGCTTGTAATATTATTTTATGGAAGAATGTACGGTTGAAAATAAGAGAGAGAAAAAGAATGAGAAAGAGAATGGGGTCAAACGGGGACTTAATTTGATTGGACCTATTAAATCAAAAAAACCTCGTCTTGGGGTATTTAATTAAGCAATTTCATCTTGGGCTCGGCCCATTTACATTTTAATTTCTCTATAAATACGAGTTCATTTTCACACTTGATATATGTTCTAAAACCCTAGCCAAATCCCCTCTCCCTCTCTTGTACTCTCTTTTCCTTTGTTCGACCATTGACTTGATCGTCAAAGTGCAAACGGACGCTGGACATTTTTCTTGACTGGCGAATTTTGCCTCGTAACAGAGTGTTTAGTCTACAAGTGATGTCTATGTAGAAGGGATGAGGTTAAGATTCTGTTGGCGCATTTTTTGTGGTTAATA
>NW_019253954.1:38592-40959 GCF_002742605.1 Olea europaea var. sylvestris
TTTTTTTGGTGTGAATATAACTAGCTATGTTATTAACCATTATTTTGCTTGCTAACAATATATTAGTGTATTAGTATTGGTTCATGTTTATTTATTTGTCATTTAACAGTTCGCCTGTTAGTTTGATTGCATATGCCAATTTTGTAGAGTATGGGTCTATGGGATTAATATCGACTATGGCGGATGTTTATAGCTATGGGATTATGTTGATGGAGACATTTACCAAAAAGAAGCTGACACGTGATATGTTTGTTGGGGAGTTCACAATGAGGAAGTGGGTGTTCGAATCATTCCCCGATGCAATAATGCAGATAGTGGATGTTGATCTAGTGAATCCAGTTGCAGACAATATTCAAGCTGAAGAGATCCACTTTAGATCAATCATGGGACTAGTACTAGAATGCACGGCTAACTGGCCCAATGAGAGGCTCAATATGAAAGATGTTCTAACCAGGCTCAAGAAGATCAAAACTGAATTTTGTAAAGCATAATACTGAGGTGGATTAAGATGAAGAGGTTTGTTTCGTAATTAAATTTTCCTTTTCCATCTCTTAAGAACACAAAAAGGTAAACATTTGAGCTAAAATTATTAATGAAATCAAAACCTATTTTTAGTTTTAGTTGTCGTAGAATCCAATCGTCATATTAACTACACTTGAAAACAAAATTCAATCATCTCTCATAAGCTTATTATATATTTCTATTACAGAAAAACTTGGAAATCAATTTTGGCTTCCGCCATTGTTCTACGGCATGTTATTACTGTGAGTTGCTTCTGTGTAAGAATATCATGATATCATTACGCGGGTGATACTAATGAGATGATAAGCAAATGTAGCATTTTCTTTTAATTCTAAATTATTATTTTAGTAAAGTTGCAATTTCCTGTTCGGGTTTGTTTCTGATGACATTCTTCGTTTCTCTGTTGACATTTTCCAATGAAAAACGTTCTCTTTTCTTTGAAGGAAGGAGCATATCATCTTGAAGAACTAAGGAGTGTTTCTGGTTGCTATGTTGCATTTAGGCTAATCTCGATCGTCAGAGTGCCTCGAGGCTTACCCTTATAGATATAACACTCATCAGTTATTTTGCAAACTGTCTTTTAGTCATTAATAAGTAATTTTTCACACATAGATATATATATATATATATATATTTATTTATTTATTTATTTATTTACTATTGCTTGAAAATAAGAGATCTAACAGGGCCTTAAAACGAAAGACAAATGCCAAAAATTGCAACCAATCAAATTAATAACCAAATAATTCAGAAAATCATAGTTTATATTGAATTATCAACGATAAATGAATTATGTTTCCTTTCATTTCTTGACTTGTGGAGGCCTCAACTCAAGCTCTCCCCATAGGGATACGTCCGTGTGACATGTTTATATTGGTATTTCCGTTGGAAAATTTTTCGAATCTTTAGTAATATTCTTCCATAAGGATTTTGGAATTTTCATATTGATTTTGTTATGTCTTATAAATGAGAAACACTAGAAATTCACCAACCATAAAGATGATATGTGAACGAAATAATAAATGCATGAACAAATTGAATCACATCGTATAATTTCCTGTTGATTTGTGGGAATATCAATTAAGATAAACAAGGTAGACTACTTGATTTAAAGAAAAACAAAAAAATGTACCGAAATTGAGACAATAGCCCCGTATTCATTATCTTTTTGCTCTGTATACAGGCATTCTTGTACAGGCTTCTAATTGTGTCTGTAGTTTTAAGGTCACTTTTATTACATAAGTTAGGATTTCATTGCCAACTCAAAGACAAAAACAAAAGTGTATGTCTCTATTCTGCAAGTGGGCAACCATGGAAAGTATCTTTATGTTCTGAAGAGGGATCATATGAGATGGTTACTGCCTAATGTTACTGGGTATTGTAGTTGAAGACCTCATCTTTGTTAAAAATCTTGTCACTGCTGATTGCTAAAGCGTATTATTACTAACTATTCTGAATGTAGCGAAATGAATTTTGTTGAAATTGTGTTGTTCAAAGATCAATAAAATAGTGTGGAAGTAGTATGAACAAGATTGGAATGAAAAAAAAATGGTGGCTGGCTTTGGTTCATGCGACCGCATGGTTCAAACAACCATGCAGCCGCACAAGGCCCTCCAGGGACTTGGAGGGCTGGATTGGGAGAAACCATGCGACCGCATGGTACAAAAATATGCCTGTTGCATGGTCGTGTCCCTGGAGGGCCGGATCGGGAGAAACAATGCGGCCGCATGGTACAAAAATATGGCTGTTGCATGGCCGTTTCTTTCCGTTGAGAGATCAAATTTGGTGACTTTTGACACCCATTTTGGCACCATTTCATACATGTGGTGTATGCCTATAAATATT
>NW_019253955.1:0-1201 GCF_002742605.1 Olea europaea var. sylvestris
AGAAGAGTCGTTAAAAGATCAAATTTATGAACCTAAATTTGAAGAATGTGATGACTTGAATGATATTGAGGACACTTCCTTATATAGTATTAGGACTTTTCCTATGAATCTAGGGGTTGTACCCCTTGTTCCCGATACCCGTCAGTTAAATGTTGTGTGTCATACTCTTTGCCAACCCAAAGGTACGAATGATTTGTGTAATCATGTCCTTTTCAAGGAAAATCTTGAGAATTTGGATTTGATCCTCCCAACAATTCAAGTTGCATATAACAATTTTGTGCATCGGTTTATCGGTACGATTTCCATCGAAGTTATTCATGGTTATAAGTTTAGGAAACCTTTAGACCTTATTCCAATATCTCCACATACTAGTATGTCTATGTCAGCTGAAGTATTTGTATGTCATCTTCATGACTTGCATGTTGAAATCAATAAACAACATGATGCAAGTAATGCATTATATAAACTTCAAGCTGATTCGCATAAACGATATTTTGAATTTAATATTGGGAATTATGTTATATTGCAAGCTTGTTGTGCTGGTCTTTTAAAAATTTTAAAGCACGTTGATTCAAATGCACATGTCATTGCCCTTTCATTGCATTTTGGCTACCACTCTACTTTAAATATTGAGGACTTCATTACTTACAAACACCGTGTTACTTCCTTTGATGATCTATTTCTACTTAACTTTATGGACCCCCATTTGACTATGTTGATATTTCTACTTCAATACCATCTATCACAGCACACAAAGATAATATTGATGTTATTTTAGATGAACATGTTGTATTGACCAATGATGGCAAGATTCAGCATTTCCTTGTTTGTTGGGTAGATCGATGTGTTTCTTATACTCCTCATTATATACAATCATGTGAAAATCTTGAAGATGAGGTGCATGAGTATTGGTTATTTGGAGTCCAGTATCAGTATTTGGTTAGAAGGAAAGATCGCCCCCTTAGTCTGATCATATTATTTGGGAATAAACTACAATTTTCAGTACTATCAATCATGGAATTTCGTTACTTGGTTCGTCAAAAAGATCGTCCCCCGTGGCTTGACTTGACGCATTTGGAGTATCAGATTGACTGCAGCCTATACTATCTATCAACTCAACAGGGTCGAGTTTTTCTCCCACCCCGGGAGAGTTGATGAGGACATCTACTTTTTATTTATTTTTAGTTGGACTTTATTTATG
>NW_019253956.1:0-1201 GCF_002742605.1 Olea europaea var. sylvestris
TTAGCATTTCCTTGATAGTATAAGCAATGATCAAATTCACTCCTTTTAAAACCAACAGTTTTAACAAAAGAATCAAAACGTTTATACCATTATCTGGGAGATTGTTTTAAACCATACAGAGAGCGTTTAAGAAAGCACACATGATCAGATTTTTGTTTATTTTCAAAACCTTTAGGTTGATCCATAAAAATCTTTTCATCAAGTTCACCATGCAAAAAAGCAGTTTTAACGTCAAGTTGTTCAAGTTCCCAATTAAAATGTGCAACTAATGCAAGCATAGTCCTAATTGTGGTATACTTAACAACTGGAGAAAAGATCTCGTTATAATCTATCCCTTCCTTTTGTGTGTATCCTTTGGCTACAAGTCTAGCCTTAAACCTTAAACTCTCTCCTTTGGTAATTCCCTCCTTAATTCTAAAGACCCATTTACACCCAATAATAGACTTGTTTTTAGGTCTTGGGACTAATTCCCATGTTTGATTCTTATCGAGGGAACTTATCTCTTCTTTCATCGCTTTCACCCAATCCTCAGATTGTTCACTCCTCAAGGCTTCTTCATACGTGTTTGGTTCCCTATCAACTAGTTCTTCATAACTAGCATAAGCAAGTTCAAAATCAGACTCTAACCTTTGAGGCACCCTATATGTTCTTCTAACTCTGTCTCTAGCTAACTGGTAATCAGACAAAGGGTTTTGCTCCTCTTGATATTCCTCTATAACCTCATTTCTCTCAATATGTTCATCCTGATTATCTTCTAGTTCAAGATTTTGATGCTCCACCTCAATTGAGGTGTTGGGGATTTTATCACTTAAAGACCTTAAATCTTCATGAGATTCATCATTAGTGTTTTCTTACTGTTTTTCTCTCAAGGTGTCACTATCTAGTTTTAAACATGGCATTTCAGACTCATTAAATGTAACATCACGACTTACGATGATCTTAACTCTAGTTTGACTTCTATCCCAAAGCCTATACCCTTTAACTCCTTCAGGGTATCCTAAGAAAACACATTTCCTAACTCTAGGTTCTAGTTTTCCCTTGTTTTGATGAGAGAAAACAGCACAGCCAAATGTTTTTAACACAGTATAGTCAGCACATTTACCATACCATTTTTCATATGGAGTGTCACCATTTAATGCAGTAGAAGGTGTCAAGTTAATCAAGTAACACGCAGTCATAACAGCTTCACCCCAAAAAGATT
>NW_019253957.1:0-1201 GCF_002742605.1 Olea europaea var. sylvestris
ACATGTACACAATGGTGTCCACTCTAGTTTACACTTTGCCACGAGACATAACCCTTTCGGACATTTTAAATTTCAAACAGTTTCCACATCCAATTGACACTTGACAACAATGCAAATGTAAAATATGTCAAAAATTAGTGTACAAGTAGCAAACTTCAATCGGTAAGAACCTTGGTAATGTATACTATGGTGTACACTTTAGTTTGCACTTTGCCACGTGACATTACCTTGTTGGACAATTTAAATTTCAAACAATTTTTCCATCCAATTGACACTTGACAACAATGCAAGTGTCAAACAACGTGTCAAAAATCTGTGTACAAACAGCAATGTACAATTGGTAAAAACCTTGCTACATATACACTTTAGTTTACACTTTGCCACGTGACGCTACCCTGTTGGACAGTTTAAATTCAAACAATATTTCCATCCAATTAACACTTGACAATAATGCAAGTGTCAAACAGCATGTTAAGAATCAGTGCACAAATAGCAAAGTTCAATCAGTAACGACCTTGCTACATGTACACTATGATTTACACTTTAGTTTACACTTTGCCACATGACATTACCCCGTTGGACAGTTTAAATTTCGAATAGTTTTCCCTTTCAATTGACACTTGACAATAATGCAAGTGTCAAATAATGTGCGAAAAATCAGTGTAGAAATAGTAAATTTCAATCGATAAGAACCTTGCTACAAGTACACTATGGTGTACACTTCAGTTTACAATTTGCCACGTAACATTACCCTATTGGATAGTATAAATTTCAAACAATTTTTCCTTCCAATTGACACTTGACAACAATGCAAGTGTCAAACAAGGTGTCAAAAAATAGTGTACAAATAGTAAAATTCAATCGGTAAGAAACTTGCTACAAGTACACCATGGCGTACACTTTAGTTTACACTTCGCAATGTGACATTACCCTGTTAGAGGGTTTAAATTTCAAACAGTTTTCCAATCCAATTGATGCTTGACAACAATGAACGTGTCAAACAAAGTGTCAAAAATCAGTGCACAAATAGCAAAGTTCAATCAGTAAGAACCTTACTACATGTACACTATGACGTCCAGTCTAGTTTACACTTTACCACGTGTCATTACCTTGTTGGGCAGTTTAAATTTCAAACAGTTTTCTCATCCAATTGACACTTGAAAACAATGCATTTGTCAAACAACGTGTCAATAATCAGAGT
>NW_019253958.1:0-1201 GCF_002742605.1 Olea europaea var. sylvestris
TCCCTTACCAGTACCAATCTCGTTCTTGATCTTCTGCAAAAATGGGTCTTTACCTTGTACTTATATGATCCGATCTCTAAAAGTGGATCGAACTATTAAAGTTGCTAAATGAGCAATGACTTGTTCTGGAGTAGTAATCACTTTGATTCTCAAATTTTCCAAGTTTTTTATCAACTCCATCAGAATAGTAGTTAATGATGTCGACTGCCCCATCAACTTTCTGCTTAGAGCATAAGCAACAACATTAGCCTAACATGGACGGAAACGTAAACATTTAGTTTTAAAAAAATTTCCTTAAAAACCATATTTTTTCTAACATGCAGTTTACTATAAAATTATAAAATAAACTTGTTTGCATAGTTATCAATGTCAAGATTTCAAAAAATTTTAAGGAAAAGTAGGGAACATCTCATAATATAACATATCCAAAATTTGGTTTTTGTCTGTGACATATAAAGGGTTAAAGTATTTCCCAAAGTCCTGTTGACACTAACTAAACAAAGCTGTTTTCTTTTTTTATCTCGTAGGGTAAGTGTCAATAAATTTGTTTGTATAGCTATCGATCTCGAAACTTTATCAAATTTTAATGTAAAGTAGTAAACTCCTTATAATATGATATAGTCAAAAATTAGCTTCCATCGACATCATATGAGGTCTTAAAATATTTTTCCGAAACCAGCAGCGACAGGGTTGAAAGGTAAACCGATGTAGTTTACTTAAAATGACATGTAAAATTCCACGGACATCAAAACCTTCAAATTTATTCAGTAGCTAATCTATGAGACTATCAAATCCAATTGATTTCATCCAAAAATTCCAAGTAAAGATCGAGATAGAAAATTTTGAATTCAAGGCAGAAGCTGGGAATACGACGACTCTACCCAGTGCAGTTTACTTTATGTAACATATAAAATTCTACCAACATTGGATTGACATGATTTCAAGTTCATTCAATAGCTAACTTATGAGACTATCCAATGCCACTGGTCTTGTATAAAAATATCAAGTAGAAAAGGAGTTATGAATTTTTAAAAAGAAGTAGAATCTATTTTTTTTTTTTTTTTAGATAGCAGAACTTTAAATCGCTAACATATTGTTTTTTTAGATGGTGGATTGTAAATTTATTCATATGACACATGTCTATGTTCGAAGATAAATTTATTCATAAAGAACGATCGTAGAATAGATCCGCACAAAACAT
>NW_019253959.1:0-1201 GCF_002742605.1 Olea europaea var. sylvestris
ATCTTAAAGGATATGTCATGGGTTCGAATTCTGAGGGACGCGACAGAAATCCGTAAGAGATGGGCTTAGGCTCTATCAAAGCAAACAGTATGTTCAAGTTAACGTCTTGGGCACAGAGGTTGGGTCATTACAAAATGACTGCATTTTTTTTTTTTTTGGTTCAATTGGTACCAGGATTCAACTTAAAACTCTTTTAATGGGAGGTCATGTGTTCGAATTTTGGGGAACATGACAGAAAGCTGTGAGGGATAAGAGGGAATATTCCCTATCAAAGTGGACAGTGTGTAACAGACACAGTGGCTGGGCACAAGAACTAAGTCATTACATTTATAAATGACATTTGAATTGTCTAGCCGTTAGAACCAAAGATAGCAATGATATTTTCTTCTCAAAATTGTTTTTACAGGATTTTCTTTAAAGTAATGAAATTGCAGTAAACTTCATATGTGTGATGGGTTTGAACTTATGCACATTAGAAAATAGGAAGTTGATGGTTTGCAACATTGGACACAAAATGTTTTCTACAAAAATAAAGTAGAATGATAATGTTACAATCTGAAGTACCACATGCAGACCTCAAGGGGTAACCTTCATTCATTTAAATGCCTCTTATGTTAGAAATTTTCCTCTGAATGTTTGAAGTGATTTAATTTGAAAAATATTTCTCATGTCAGATTCTTGCTTTGAACATCTGAACCGAAAGTTTTTCAAAAAGCTTTGTACTTGTGAACTGTAAAATTGAAATAGTTGTAAATAATTGGCTTCACTTGAAAAAGTACCTTACAAATTCATTATTCAGTAGCAATCTCCTTGTTTTCAATTTGAGTTCTCCCTTCAGTCTGCACTTCGGAGACATCTTCCTTGTATCTGAAGCGCACTTTAGAAGTCTGGACTGTGTAGATGGACGTGTCACATGTTTTCCACATCTTCTTGTTCTCAATTATGATTCAACGATTTCTAATTATTCCAGTTAATTTTTCCATATTTAAAAGTAAGAATCCTAATATATTCCTCTCCCCTCTCTCGAGTGCCAACTAGAAATTAATCTTAGATTTCAATTGCAATATTTCTATTCCAAATTGAAAATCAAGATTTTATAGAAGTCTCGATTCTTTTATGGAGTAAGCTTCACAAATTTTATACTCTCTCTCGAAATCCATAAAATCAATGTTGTGTCAATCTTATGATCACGTCTAAATTT
>NW_019253960.1:0-1201 GCF_002742605.1 Olea europaea var. sylvestris
CCTTCGTTACTTCACCGAGTTCCTTAGTTTTCCATGGAGTTTCTTGAGCACCAAGATGAAAGAAATAGGTCTGGGGGCGTCTCTCTTCGTTATGGGTGGTTTTGGGCATTTATATCCCGTGAAAATTAGGTTACCATAAGAAATTCAATCGTATAAGGAAACTGAGATTCGGCCGCCAAAAAAGCACTATGCGACCGCATGGTTATTGTCATTGCGGTCGCATGGTTATGCACTTTCAGCCTCTTCAATTCTCGGTATAGGTGTATGCGACCGCATAGTAGAAAGGCATGCGGCCGCATGGTTCCGCCAGACAACTTTTAGTGTTTTAATCATAACTTTCTTTCCCGATGTCCAATTGAGGTGATTCAAGTTGTATTGGATAGCTAACTCAAAGGGCCACAATATTTATTCAGAATTCATCTCCCAATTCGATCATCTTCCATGTCAAAAATGGGTCCCAACATGAGACTAAAAACTGGTGTGTTGGTTTTCGATTGGAAATTGATGTATTGATCAAACTTTGATGTTATTTCATCCCTTTGACTTCATTCCTCATCCACTTGACCTCTAACACTTTCAAATCTTCATCATAATCTTGGACACAAGTTTGGATCATTTGCACTTTAGTCCTCGAACTTTCGTTCTCTTCTACTTTGGTCTTTTTTCACTTGTTTCTTCCAAATTTCATCTTTTTCACCAAAATGCAACCTAAACCAAAATATAAGAGTAATGAGTGCATTTTGGCATAATATAATCACATGAATGCAATAGTTAAGAGGGGAAAGTATGGTATTTTACACTCTTATCACACCCCCCAACTTGCTTATTGCTAGTCCCTAGCAATTTAATGCAAAGTAAAGCAAATGAGTGATTGGTCCATGTTACAAGTGAAATTGTTAAGTTCTAATTCAATAGCAGTTCATTCTCTTTTCAAACTCAACACCACCAGAAATTAACAATGTTATGATCATCAAGATATAAAAAACACTTGCTAAATGTGTAAGTGTGTGTCAAGCCATAGCCATCTTACCGCCAACCCTAACACATGCAACATGGAGTGTATCTCTAACTAAAGGTCGAGCCCCATAACTCACGGATATTAAAGTGTTTAGTGCGGAATTTCTCTCTATGGAGCTGGGAAAGATGCACACTCAGAACATGGAGGCTTTAATAATTAGCAACAAGCAGACATTGATCACAT
>NW_019253961.1:0-1201 GCF_002742605.1 Olea europaea var. sylvestris
AATTTCAAATAGTTTTCCCACCCAATTGACACATGACAACAATGTAAGTGTGAAACAACGTATCAAAAATCAATGTACAAGTAGCAAAGTTCAATCGGTGGGAACCGTGCCACATGTACACTATGGTGTACACTTTAATTTACACTTTGCCACATGACATTATCCTGTTGAGCTGTTCAAATTTCAAATAGTTTTCCCATACAATTGACTCTTGACAACAATGCAAGTGTCAAACAACGTGTCAAAAATTAGTGTACAAATAGCAAAGTTCAATTGGTAAGAACCTTGCGACATGTACACTATGGTGTACACTTTAGTTTACACTTTGCAAGGTGACATTACACTGTTGGACAATTTGAATTTCAAACAGTTTTCCCACCCAATTGACTCATGGCAACAATGCAAGTGTCAAAAAATGTGTCAAAAATCAGTGTACAAATAGCAAAGTTTAATCGATGAGAACCGTGCTACATGTACCCTACGGTGTACACTTTAGTTTACACTTTGCCACGCGACATTATCCTATTGAGCAGTTCAAATTTCAAACAGTTTTCCCATCCAATTGACGATTGACAACAATGTAAATGCCAAACAACGTGTCAAAATTCAGTGTACAAATAGCAAAGTTCAATTGGTAAGAACCTTGCGACATGTACACTATGGTGTATACTTTAGTTTACACTTTGCCAAGTGACATTACCCTATTGGACAGTTTGAATTTCAAACAATTTTTCCATCCAATTGACAAATGACAACAATGCAAGTGTCAAACAACATGTCAAAAATTAGTGTACAAATAGCAAAGTTCAATCATGTGAACCGTGCTACATGTACCCTATGGTGTGCACTTTAGTTTACACTTTGCCACGTGACATTATCCTATTGAGTAGTTCAAATTTCAAACAGTTTTCCCATCGAATTGACACTTGACAACAATGCAAGTGTCAAAAATTAGTGTACAAATAGTAAAGTTCAATCGGTAAGAACCTTGCTACATGTACACTATGAGTACACACTTAAGTTTATACTTTACCACGTGACATTACCCTGTTGGACAATTTAAATTTCAACCAATTTTTTTGTCCAATTGAGACCTTACAACTAAGCAAGTGTCAAAGAACGTGTCAAAAATCAGTGTACAAATAGCAAATTTCAATAAGTGAGAACCTTTCTACATGTACACTATGGTGTACACTTTAGT
>NW_019253962.1:0-1200 GCF_002742605.1 Olea europaea var. sylvestris
TACTACAACGTATAACTTTCCTAATTTCCTTGCCTAGGATTTTGAACGTTTCCTATGTTTCCTACGTCTGTCTGCTTTTGACCCTCCAAAATCCCATATCCCCTCCTCATATATATCACTGTTATCACATGAACAAACATTCTATATCCCAAAATCCCTTCAAGTTCTACACTTTTTGCAACTACATATCTATACAAATTACACAAGATTATTAGTTATTTGGTATCTTTCTCTTTGAATAGCGATTCGATTCGATTCAATTCGAAAAAGGTTTCATATTTAGAGATATTATGAGTATGATTTTCTCGTGGAGGAGGAGGAGAGCCGGCCGTGCCCGTGCCCGTGCCCGTGCCCGAAAGGATGAGTTTCCGGATATGGAACTCTCCATTCCGACTCATTTTCGCTGCCCAATTTCGCTCGATCTAATGAAAGATCCAGTTACATTGTCTACTGGGATAACGTATGATCGAGAAAGTATCGAGAAGTGGATTGATGCCGGGAACATAACGTGCCCGGTGACCAATCAAGTGCTAAGGAGCTTTGATCAAATCCCGAATCATGCCATAAGGAAGATGATTCAAGATTGGTGTGTGGAGAACAAATCTTATGGCATTGAAAGAATACCAACTCCTCGAATTCCGATTACCCCATACGATGTTTCAGAGATTTGCTCAACAATAGAGGCTGCAACGCAGCATCGAGATGCAAAAAAGTGCCTAGATTTGCTTAGAAAGATGAAGAATTTGGCCAAAGAAAGTGAACGTAACAAGCGTTGTATCGTGCAGAATGGAGCTGGTTGTTCATTAGCAGCTTGTTTCGAGCTTTTCGCGAGTTTTTCAACAGAAGAATTCACTGACTTATTGAAGGAAATTTTGTCTGCACTCACATGGACATTCCCACTAGGCGAAAAAGGCAAATCTAAGCTGGGATCAGCAATTTCTCTTCGCTGTATTTCATTGTTTTTGAAAGGGGATGACCTTTCTTCAAGAAAACATGCAGTTCTAGTCTTGAAAGAACTGATTTCAGAAGATCAAGATTTAGTTAACAGGCTAATGGAAATTGAAGGCATTGTGGAAGCATTGTTTCAGGTTGTGAAAGTACCAATTTGCCCTACAGTTACAAAGGCAAGTCTAGTGGTTATCTACCATATGACAATATCGGAAAACGGTGAAATTATCACATTAAAGTTTGTGGACATAG
>NW_019253963.1:0-1200 GCF_002742605.1 Olea europaea var. sylvestris
TTGGACTGCACTATTCTAGATACCCTGCAGTAATCGAAGGGTATGCTGATGCAAATTGGATATCAGATATGTCAGATACCAAGGCTACTAGTGGATATGTCTTCACTCTTGGTGGTGCAGCTGTCTCTTGAAAATCGTCCAAACAAACTTGCATCGCAAGATCTATAATGGAATCAGAGTTCATCGCTTTGGACGAAGCAATTGAAGAAGCAGAGTGGCTTCGCCAATTTGTTGAGGATATTCCAAGATGGTCAAAGCCTGTGCCTACAATTTGTGTTTATTGCGATAATCAATCAACAATTGGCAGGGCACAGAGCAATATGTATAATAGTAAGTCTCGCCATATTCGAAGACGACACAATACCATTCGACAACTGCTCTCACAAGGTATTATCACTCTGGACTACATGAAGTCAAAGGATAATATTGCGGATCCGCTGACCAAAGGGCTAACTCGAGAGCTAGTTGTAAAAGCATCGAGGGGAATGAGCTTGCAACCTATGACGTTGAAAGGTATCATGATGGAAACCCAACCTAGCTGAATGGAGATCCCAAGATCTAGTTTCAAAGGGACAACTAAAACATGTATATCTGTGTAAATCATTGAGAATGTTCTCATTCTGCTCATTCCTATGGTGTTCACAGTGATTGGAAGGACAAGTACTAAAGATAATCGTTTCTCTCACCTCCAGCTTTCTCTCTATTAAATTTCTCTTTCTTAGTTATTAAAGATAATTGTTGCTATCGTGGATTTTTTTATTTTTTATTTTCCAAATTTCAGTGATTAGATTTTGTGACCTCTAACAAAAAAATTTGTGATCTATAACTTAATAAATTTTGTGAACAGGATATATTATGCATTATACAATACACTTATGTTTTATTATTTTGATTTCATCCTACCAATAAAGAGTAATTTTGGTTCAGCAAAGATTGAACTCAAGTCTTTCAAGTATTTCTTAATTTTTTTTGTATATTAAATAATTTTTAATCCATAACACAGAAGTAACTTGATTATTGAAAGTATAATTAAAAGGTAAATATTTACTTAATTTTGTCGAGAAAGAATCAAATAATGGGCCACGCCAAGTTTAATCAAGTGTTGGGTTTAGGCTGAGGCCGAAGGCTTTGAACCTCGGCATGACCCAATTATGATGTAGCAGTATGCAGCGATTATCAAGTATATCAATATAACACAAA
>NW_019253964.1:0-1200 GCF_002742605.1 Olea europaea var. sylvestris
CTTTAATTGTGATCCAGTATGTTCCTATCTGTTACGTTTTTATGTTATTCATTGCAGGAGGAGGTTGCTTCAAATGTGGTTGACTCGATCACATTGCTAAAGACTGCACTGGGGATCCCACCATCAAGCAACAACAATTAAAGTACGCATTGAAGGATGATAACGTTGAATGCAGTGGAGATGATAATATAAGGTTTTTTTTATTTATTATTTTTATTTTTTTAACACTTGATAATACAAGGTTGATAACACATTGTGCTTCTGGAAATGTCTCCGAGTATTTATCTGTTTCTCTAACATTATCTTGATTATCTGTTCAAGGTTTGAAATGGTATTTGATGAAGATACTACAGGAAGTCCCTGACAGAGTGAGACAATAAAGCTAAAAATCATGACCAGAAACAACTTAAGAAACGGGAAGATTCTTATGGTGGCAAAGATCAGGATGACAGAAGAAGGGATTCACATGACTTTCATAGGAGGGAAACAAATAAAGATAATAGAGAAGATGAGAGGCATGTACGACGTTGCACTGAGTCCATATGGAGGAAGAGATAGAGATTACCCAGCAAAAGAGGCATGGGATCGTAGAAGAAAAGCTGATGGTGCTGGCAGCAAGAATAGGGCAGATGAGGAAGAGTATAAGAATATGAAAAGACATGCTGATGATGTTGAAAATATATTGTTCAAAAAAATCAATAAACACGTGTGTGGAATGGAAGGAACAAAATTGGAACATAAAATTAAAACGGCGTCTGCATGTTTAACCATGCGACTGCATGGTGTATTTGGCCATGCGCGAGCCATGCAGTCGCATGGTACATTTAAAGTGACCATTGGAGGCCATTTTTCAGTTAGTTTTTGGCGACTTTTGGAGGATTTCTTGCAATTCTTCATCATATTTTGGCACCTATTCGTGGAGTATTGATTCAAATCTATTAATAAGTAATGGAGGGATCAATACAGGGTGTCGAATTTATGTTATAAATATATGATAAACATTTTTCATTCCATAAGAAAGTTAAATTCTTTCTTCTTCCATATTCATTTTTTCCTCTTTGTGTTCTTGAAATTTTGGAGAAATAAACATGTGCTTAAGTGTTTAATTCTCTACAAGGCTTGATTAATCCTACAAACTGTTTGTCGCGAGACCCTTTAAGCACCAAAATCGTTATCTAGAGGGGGTAAATATCGTTTGAG
>NW_019253965.1:0-652 GCF_002742605.1 Olea europaea var. sylvestris
TTATTATTATTATTATTATTATTATTATTATTTTCAAATTTTGTGTGGAAGCTTTCTCCACAATATTCAATCTGATTAATTGTATGCCTTTTCTGCAATTGAATTTTGATTCTCCTTAGTAGTCTTTATGATATGCGTTGATTAGCCTTTTTCGCATGTTTGGATGTGTTTGCTTTGTTAATTTATTTCCTATTTGACGTCATAAGCTTTTAGCTCATTCATTTAAGTATGCTTTCATGGGTAATATCATTTTTATAAGGGATTTGTATGTTATAATGTTGTTACTGGTCTGTGTATTTCTTGCAATGTGATTTTCTTTGAAAGTCAATACTATTTTTCACATGTTGCCACTTCTAAGTGAGTTCTATCTCTAGCTTCGACGATATCTCTCCACGTGTTGAGCATTTTGAACCAGGTATTGTCTATCAAAGACGATGGCTAGGCCTTACTATTTCCTTTTTTACCCTAATCTAGTGCCCATTTCCAATGCTCCTCAACGATCCTCTTGCAATATTTTCCTTCTGATAGGTATGGTTTATTTTTGACTTTAGCCACTATAATGGGTCTTATTTCTTATTCACATGTCGCTAAACATGCATGTTGGGAGAAGGCCATTCAAGAGAAACTTCAGACTCTTTAGGATAATCATACT
>NW_019253965.1:2562-8837 GCF_002742605.1 Olea europaea var. sylvestris
AAAATAAAAAATAAAAATCCCTATCTTCACTTTGCCGGTTTGTCCTTGCCCGTAGCCACCGGCCGAACGGAATTGTCGATTGCCGACTGGCCCAACTCACTTCCGGCCCGTGAGTGATGGACTTTCACAGCACACAGTCGCACCGATTTGCAGCCTCAAGCCTGCTTACTGACGACTTGGGTTAAGTTTTAGGGTAAGTAATTTACTAATTAGTTTCTTGTTCAATTGTTTGTCTTTTAATTTGATTTCTAGAAAGTAAAAAGAAAAAATTGGTTCTCTATTTTCATAACTGTCGCTACTCGCTAGTATGAAAGATCTGGTGGTGAAAGAAAAAGGGCTCCTAATTCCTAAATTTATTTGGGCTTTACTGCTCCTAATTCCTAAATTTATTTGGGCTTTACTTTGGCAGTATGGTCAATTGTATATTTTGTATTGTGCATGTGTATTGTTAATTTAATGTGCTTATGTGTATCAGTGTATGACTGCACTAGCAAAATTTGGAAAGCATAATGCCCGAGGATTCCAGCTCAAAATCTGTATCAGAGCAATAAGGGAACAAGAATATGATTTGAAGGTAAAGGAAAAGAAAGCAAATACTTATAACCATTAGATTGTGTGGCTGATATTTAGGTTTATATATATTAACAAGAACTGTGGTTTCAAATGTGTTTGTAGCTTATCATTGAAAAGTTAAATTCTTTCATTGAATTCCATTTTTACGATAAACTGACAAGCATTGGAAATCTATTAGTTGCAGTGGAGGGATTTATAAAATGCATTTGAAATGTGTTTGAAAATTCCATGTGGATTAACCACCCTCAGTGTAGAGGATTCAAATTTCATTTCATCATTGAATATTAGCACATAAATTAGAATTAGAATTCAGATCAAAACTTACCTGAAAAGGGATCGAAGTGAGAGAATTCTCTCCAGTCTTTCCTCGTGGAAAAGTATCAAATTCTTTCTTCTTCATCTTCTCTTCTTGCAGTCCTCGAGGCCAAGTCCTTAAAGAAGTACTTGACACTCCCTGTCACGCACATAATCAACATATTAGCCCACAAAGCCTAGCCACTTAATTTGCTATCTTCACAAACGAGTTAGATTATTGCAGGGAGATAAAGATAGATGTATAAAATAGAAATTGAAGGGAGCTGCTGAGAAAAGAGACTACAACCAAAGAACCCGACAAGAAAAAAGAATATGCATAGCAAGAAAATGGGTGGCAATCTTAAAATCATCCAATTTCCGCCTCCTAGTTTGCTTCCTTTGTTTTTCATTTTTTTCCTTGATCAAAAACATCAATGGGCCGTGTATGCATTATGCGCTACATTAATTTTTGTTTCATTTTGTCGAAATTTTGCAATTTAATAATAATTGTGTTGTATATCTTTGATTAGTTGTATTTTACATTTACGTAATTTTAGATTGGAGGCCAACGAAAGATTTACCCATTCAAAGCAATTTATGAGTAGATCTTTCTGCAACAGATTATGTCATTTCTTGCTATGGATGTAGTGTGTGTGTGTCATTCAACTTAAGTGTTCACAGAAGATAAATAAAATGCATTGCACTTTTAAATAAGATTTATATGGACAATGGAGTAATCAAGGACAAGAATATATGTATTCATTCTCTTGTTTAACAAGTGTAAAAGGGAAAAACTGTATTAGGATTATTGGAACATTGACCATTTTACCCTAATGGTTGAGTACATTAAATAAAGCAACTCATATTTTCATCATGCTCTTGAAAATGGCTTTCAGTCCTGGAACAACAATTTATATTTATGGTTTTATCAATTTATATTTATGCTGTTATGGGATATTGAAGTATTTTGATTTTTATACTTTTAGATCTAATATGGAAGAAGATCAACCTTCTACCAAGAAAGGTAGAACTTTATTGTCTTTCTTTTCAAAAAGTAACAAATCTCAGGATTATCCAATTCATACGGTGCCCATTCCTCCAATTTCATGCCCTGAAGTTAAACGGCCTTCATCTTCCAATCTTAATTTTGGACCATCTGATTCTATTGAACGGGACCCTAAAAAAAGAAAGCAAATATGTGAACATCCATTTAATGAACGTTATCAGATTAGGCGGGCTTATCTAAATGTTGGACCTTATCAACCAAAACTTTTGGAGTATCAGAGCAAAGAATGTGGAGAGTAGAAACATCGATTTCAGGAACGTTGATATAATCAGTTTCCTTGGTTGGAATATTCGCCTTCAACACATAAGGCATATTGTTTTTACTACTTCCTTTTTCTCAATGATAGTACTCCACCTAATATTTCATCATTGGTTACCGTTGGATTTGATAGTTGGAAGAGGGTTAGCTAAGGAAGTAAATGTGCATTTTTTATTCATGTTGGTACAACATCGTCATTGTTTCATAATGGCTGTAAGAAAAGAGCTGAAGTTTTAATGCAACCAACTCAACAAATTAACAAGGTAATGCATTCTGTATCAAATGAGGAAAATCAGAAAAACTGTTTGCGTTTAAAGACCACTATTATGAGTGTTAAGTGGTTAGCTCTTCAAGGTTGTTCCTTTAGAGGCCATGACAAATCTCCATCTTCACTGAATCGTGGGAATTTTATTAAATTGGTGGATGCATTTGCAAAAATGAATATTGAAGTAGGAAAAGTTGTGTTGAGTAATGCTCCAAAAAATGCTACATACATGTCTCCAGACATTCAAAAAGAAATTTTGAGCATTATGGCTAATAGAGTACGACAAGGAATTCGTACGGAAATTGGGATGCAAAGTTTAGTATTTTTGTTGATGAAGCATGAGATGAATCTTCATGAGAACAAATGGCTATTATCCTGACGTTTGTGAACAGTAATGGAATTTTGACAGAACGTTTTTTTACAATTAAAAGTCTTAGTGACACTACCTCATTAAATCTTAAGAATTAGATTTCTGATGTTCTTGTTCGTTTCAACCTTCAAGTGCAAAACATGAGAGGCCAAGGGTATGATGGTGCTAATAATATGTGTTGTTCTTGGAATGGACTACAGGCATTATTTCTTAAAGATTGTCCATATGCATACTATGTTCATTGATTTGCCAATCGTTTACAACTCACATTGGTTTCTGTAGCTAAGGATGTCTCAGATATTAATTCATTTTTTTCTCATTTGAACAATATTATTAATATGATTACATCATCTCCTAAGCACATCAATGAGTTGAAAAGTGCCCAAAGAAAGAAATTGAGCATTTGTTAGAAATTGGAGAACGAGAGTTTGGAAGTGGTGCTAATCAGATTGGTAATTTGCAACGAGCCGGAAGTGCTCATTAGTCTTCTCATTACAGCGCTATAAAGAGTTTGATTGATATGTATGCTGCAACTTGCAAGGTGCTTGAGTATCTTAGTGATCATTCTCCAAGTACAAGATCTCGGTCCAAAGTTGGCGGTGTATACAAAACCATAACAACATTTGAATTTGTATTTATCTTGCATTTAATGCATAGAATATTAGCAATTGCGGATGTTCTTGTCAGTCACTTCAAAAGAAAACTTAAGACATTTTAACTGCTATGAGATTTGTCTGAACTACAAAAACTATCCTTCAAGCATTGAGAGAAGATGGCTGGGAAGAATTTCTTGAAAAAGTGAAATGTTTTTGCTCAAAAAATGATATACATGTACCTGACTTTGATGGTTCGTATATGGTTAGTCGTTCTTGTGGTCGTGAGTATCCTACCATTGAACATCATTACCACTTTGATACTTTCAATGCAGCCATTGCCTTTCAGACGATGGAGTTGGATACAAGATTTAATGAGACATCAATAGAACTCATTTCTCTCAGTACAACTTTGGATCCAAAAAAATTCTTTTGAATCATTTAATATGGATAATATTTGCAAGCTTGCAGAGAAGTTTTATCTTGAAGATTTTAAACAGCAAGATATTTATTGTTTGAAAGTTGAGTTGCAACACTATTAGAATGATGTGATTTCTGAACCTCGATTTCAAGTACCTACGCTTTTTGATTTATGTCGAGAATTGGTTGCAAGTAGAAGGTCGGAGAGTTACGTCATTTTGACTAAATTGATTTGTTTAGTACTGACACTACCTGTTTCAACGGCGATTGTGGAGTGAGCTGTTTCAGCAATGAAACATATGAAGACGAAAATTCGTAACAAAATGAATGATGGTTTTCTTGCTGATTGTTTAACACTAAACATTGAACAAGCCTTTAGTATGAATTTAGATCTAGACTCTATTATAGATGAATTTTATGCTGTAAAATATCGCAGAGTACAACTTCAATAGGTAACTTATATTATAAATTTTTCTTATTATATATAAATTTTATTTGTACATTAATTTTTTAAATTTTTTGGCCCATCGTAAGAGTAATTCCTGGCTCCGCCCCTGAGTATCAATGTGATAAAGGAGATTTTCTATCCGATCCCTCTTTGTATAAGCAGCTGGTAGACAGCCTAAACTATCTAATTGTTACTTGATCTGATGTTTCCTTTGCAGTTCAACAAGTTAATCTCTTTTACTGGTTTATTGACATCTTCACTTGGTGGCTGTCTTACATTTTTGCTATTTTCAAGGTACCTCCGCAAGTGGTCTTTTTCTTCCTTATGAATTCTCTTGTCATTTGGTGGCCTATAGTGATGTTCATTAGGCTTATGTTCCGTTCACGAAATTCAATTATTGGTTGATATACATTTCTTGGTAATGCCCTTGTTTGTTAGAAAAGTAAAAAACAAAATAGTATATCTAAATCATCTACTGAATCTAAGTATCGTGCTATGCCATCCATCTGTTATGAGGTTATTTGGCTTCCAAGATTTTAGACTAAGCTAGGCTTTCCTCAACTTGAGTCAACTCTCTGCTTGATGTGCATAACATTAGTGCTATTCAAATTGTAGCTAATCTTAGGTTTCACGAGTGCATCAAGAACATTAAAGTAGGTTGACATTTAATTCCAAAGGCCTTTGATGTTCTTATCATTGTTGTAACATCGCGAATTTTAATTATATTTTCATATGAGCTAAATTTAATTTTGGTCATTTGGTAAATGAAATAGTCCATGTTCAGCCTTGTCGTCTCACTAAAATTCAAAAGTTGAAGTAATAAACTCGACCCACTTATTTGCATAAATGACTTATTCGTTCTCTTGTTTCTTAGCCTATTGGGGCACATTCCGCGATTTACCTCATTCACAATGCTCCAGGGGTGAGACAGTAGGGGCCCTCAAGGTTGGGGTTCAACCTTTTATAAATGACTTATTTGTTTACGTGTACTTTTAAAATTTATAGTAAGTTATTTAGATCGAATAATTAAGTGTTTTAGAAGTTTATAAAAATATATCGATATTATACTAATTTTATAGCTCGTGTTAAATAGCATAAATTGGGTTCAAGAATAATTATTTTTAGACTAGTTATTCCCGATTTACTTTGATAGAAAGAAAGTATTCTACATTTTTTATTTTATTAATAATAATAAAATAATAAAACAAAATTTTCATTTCCAATTTAAATCAATACAGTTACATCGAAAATTGAAAAGAATATTATAATTTAATTTAATTAATCTCATAAATTTTCAATTTACTCGAAATGCACTTGGAATTCAAAGGTTAAAAACTGAAAATGTCGTTTTGGTGACTTGAGGTTAAAAATTTGAGTGTTTTTACAATACTCACTATTACAATAATTTTCAAATTAAAACGGGTCATGTGAACGCATGGAAGATTGGCTGAGTGATGTTTATGGGGTCGCCAAATAAAAATTTCTAGAAATGATAATTGCCAATTTATATTTGAAGAACATCCTTATATTCAATTTTATGCACGTTATTTAATAGTATTTTTTTTATGTTCAAGCATTTGATATTCTATGTTAAATTTAAATTGATGGGTTGACATTGTAGTATTGCAAGATTTTATTTAATTTAAAAATTTTCATTTAAATTGTTGATTTATCATTGTCGAATTATCGATCAGATTTAAAAAAAAAAGAATTTCTGCTTAAATTTGATAAAAAAAAAAAAAAGATTTTTGGTAACACTTTAAGTCTATTTTTATAAAAATATAAAAAAATAAAATAATAAATTGAAATAGATTTTGAGGTGATATAATTGTTCTCCCTAATATCTTCACCGTTGATCACATCATTGATGTTCTTACTAAAGCTCTCTCTCGACATTGATATTAGTTTCTTGTTGACAATTGATGCTTTTGAATCATCTACATCAAGTTGGGGGGGGGGGGGGGTTCAAGAAAAAAAAAAAATGTAGG
>NW_019253965.1:8849-33006 GCF_002742605.1 Olea europaea var. sylvestris
TCAACGTAAGCAAATAAGTGTAGGAATCCTATAAAATTATTGGATAATTATACTCCAAGAAACTAGGAGATAATTATGGTTGATTATATGATTGATTGTGTAACTTTTTTAGTTCAACTCTAATTAGGGAATTTTTCTTTTCCACTTTAGGAGGGTTATTCCTTTTCAGTTCCATCTTTGTTGTACCATAGGATTGTATTAGTGGAAATTACAGAAATCCAAGCATTTAAAGATCCCAATGCAAAAATCAAGTGGAAAGGTTTTATATTCAGAATTCACATATTAATTTAAATATTAATACTAAATGTTTTCATCCCCATTTCAACCCTAAAATTCAAAACCATTTCACATCATCCTCTCCTAATTCTCTCCAGTTAACCCATGTCTCAGGTGCATCTACCCACCGCTGGAGACGAAGCCCACTGCCGCACTCACAGCAACGGTCGTTCACCACTTCACTGGCTTGCTTAGGCGAAAGCGCAGAAGCTACGTCTTGCTTGGGGGTGTGAGCGCCGATTCTTCTCTGCTCAGATTTTGTCGATAGCGTCGCGATGGTATCGTGTGGTGTGGATCTAGGTGACGGTGGTGTGGTGGATCTAGGTAGAGTTGTGGTGCGGTGCGATGCGGTGGCTGTAGTGGTCGACTTTCTTTGATTGGTGTTTTTTGGTAGTTGTGGTGGTTTGGTGAAAGACACGGTGGTAGTTTTGTTGGTGGTTTGGTTCAGGCGGCGATGGTGGTGGTTTTTTTTTGTTGTATTGCAGGTAGCGAAGGCGTGTTATTTTTGTTGGTAATGGTGGTGAGGTGTTGGGGACTTTGGGTTAGTGGTGATGCTTGTGGTGGGGGGTGGTGTCGATGGCAAGATGGTGGTTGTGATGGTGTGGTGCAATCGATTATTATGTTTTAGTGGTCGTTCTTCTTGTTGTTGACAATGGCGGTGGTCATGGTGGTGTTGTGGCGGGGACGTGGCGGTGATGGGGTGTAATAGTGATGCGGTGGATTGAGATTGGGGATGGAGTGTTTGGTGTACGTGATTAATGATTTAATCTGTGACCTTAAAATTTGATAATCTGTGACTAAAAAATAATCAATGTCCAACAAATTTGAAAATATGTGACCCATAAATATATCGTGACATGTAATTTGAATGATTTGTGATCTCAAAATAATCTATGACCTACAAAGTTTTTCATTTGTGACCACAAAATAATCCGTGACCAATTAATTTGATGATATGTGACCAGTAAATAAATTCGTGACCTATAATTAAAAATTTGTGACCATTAATCGTATAATTGTGACTTTATTATATTTATTTAATAATTTTTTAATTAATTAAATATATACCTGAATTTTGAATTTTTAAATTATCTACCTGATTTTTGAATTTGTATAAATAATACATCTCAATTAAGAATTTTTCCCATTGTATTATTTATCAACTAGTACAAAAATCTTCCATATTTTATTCTTATTTCAAGGTATTAAAGCTTCGATCTCTCTTAACCTATCTATGTGAAAAATGCTGTCAACACAAGGTGTCGAGGACCTTCAACCCTCTCAACAAGTAGGAGCCATTCCATCATGGGTTCAAGTGAACTACATAATTTATTGTTCAACTCACAATGGAAAAAATTGAATGGAAGGAATTATCGTGAATGAGCTCAACCAATTAAACTCGTTGTCGATGGAAATGAGGAACTAAGATATCTTACTGGTGAGAAGAGAAAGTCCACCTCAAATGATATCCCCCTTCTACTAATATCGAGGTTGGAAAATTCGATGGTGACTGTATGACTGGTAAATTCCATGAAACCTTCAATCGAAAAGATCTACATTTTTCGATCGATGCTAAAAGACTTTTGGGATGCCATTCAAGATATGCACTCTAATACTGAAAAATCTTCCAAAATTTTTGAATCAACACTAAGTTATGGCAAATGAAGCAAGGCGAAAGGGAAGTTACAGATTACTACCTAGAAATGACTCTCCTTTAGCAAGAACTCAACATAAGCCTTGAAGAAGAATGGAAGTGTCTAAGCAACATTGTACAATACAAGAAGAAACTAGATAATGAAAGGGTTTATGAATTCTTCTTTGAAATGCGAAGAGAGGTGATTCGTTACAATGAAAGATGAGAAGCTGTTGGGCCAATATTAGAAGAAACCTTAGCCCTTATTTCCAAAGGAGTTGGCTTGTCAGGTCAACTAATTACCTAGAGGATTTGGGTCAGCCCTAGTAAATGTAGGGATATCAAATGGGTAGAGCGGCTCGTCAACTTGGCCTCTGGGCTAGTCAAAATGGGGCTCATGGGTAGCTTGGGTTCATAAAATGATGAGCCCGAACACAAGCCAAGCAGGTCGGCCCGTTTGGCTAGCCAAGTCGGCTTGGTTCGCCCATGGGCGAGTAGCTCGTGGGCACATCAAATGCGAGCCACGAGCTCAAGCTTGTGCGGCTCATCGGATGTGCGCCACGAGCTTAGGCTCGTGGCTTACATGAATAACAATCGTTGCAAATAGTTACTGAGCTTTGAAAGTGGTAAGGACGGTCACTGATTTTCTTTTTCTTTATAAATACCACTTACCATTTCCATTCTTTTCACACAACAACATTCCAACTTCCAAGTTTCCAACAACTTACAACTCTCTATCACACTCTCTTCGACAATTATCAATTATACAATATACTACATTCATTTTTACAACTTGTGCGGCTCATCGGATGTGCGCCACGAGCTTAGGCTCGTGGCTTACATGAATAACAATCGTTGCAAATAGTTACTGAGCTTTGAAAGTGGTAAGGACGGTCACTGATTTTCTTTTTCTTTATAAATACCACTTACCATTTCCATTCTTTTCACACAACAACATTCCAACTTCCAAGTTTCCAACAACTTACAACTCTCTATCACACTCTCTTCGACAATTATCAATTATACAATATACTACATTCATTTTTACACATCTTCAATTTCAATTATTCAATATCAATTCATTCAATTATCACACTACAAATTTACAATAGTACACACGTTAACTTTCTTTCCATACTTTTTAATTAAGTCATAGTACTTACTATACCGTCTATACATTTTAATTTCATCATAATTTACACATAGATCCATACTCATTTGTTGACGGCTTGTTCGATGTTAGAGGCAAATCACCTCTGATGCCATAAAATCAATATTGAAATCAATTTTTCGATCTAAATGAATTATCTATTCTCGAAGATATTCCGAATTTGGCTGCACATGGAAGCAATAATCCAATTCTTGATGCTAGAGGGAAGCAAAGAGGAAAAATAGGCAAAATGTTGGGATCACTTTAAATTGATTTCAATAGGTCATGTGATTGATAGAGTTCTAGAGCTAAAGAAGTATGTAAATAATGCCAACAACGATTGGTATGACAAATAGGCATTGGTACCACCCACCTCAACTGTCACTACAAAGAGTGTGCAGCCAAACATGGATTTCTTGAAGTCGGTCAAACACAATTGCAATTTGGTATTCTGGGCACCGATTCTACGACTTCATCCCTCACCTCGTATATGTATTTAGAGGAGAATGCTTGAACAGGAATGGTAAAACTTGTTGTCGGTGTTGAGTTGCCTTTAGCAATAGTAGACAACTAACATTTCATCTCGTACGTAAAAGAATATCTTCAATTAAAGTATGTTGGGGTAAGTCGAAATACTCTTCGTTCAGATATAATAATATTTCCTTTAGACAAAATAACAAATGATTATGGATTTACCAAAATATGTGTGTGTGTGTGGGGGGGGGGTTATATCCATAGCTTTGGATATATGGGACGGGATTAATAAAAGAGTTTATACAATTGCAATTGCACACTACATATACCTACTTTGGTGCACGCATAAAAAAATTATTGATTTTCCTTACAACGCTAACAATATATAATGCTATTATAACCATTATTAGAGAATATTATTGTGAGAGTAAAATTCGTTCTTTTACTTTCGACAACGCTAGTGTTAATAAAGTAGTTATTGATAAATTGTGTAGGATATTACTGTTTAATTTCGGTGGTTATATCTTTCATATTCGTTGTGTGTACCATATTTTAAATTTAATTGTGTAAGATGATTTGAAATATATTAAAGATGAAATACAAAAAATTGGGAATGCACTAATTTATATCACGATCTCCCCTAGTTGAAAACAACATTTGAGGAATTTTGTACCGAATTTGGTATGACAAATGCTAAAACATTTGTTAGTGATGTAGAGCATAGATGGAACTCCACTTACTTATCATTAAAGTCATGCGAAGTTTTTGAATATTTAATAACCGAGTTTTATAACAATAAGCATATTAGAAATGATGACGATATTATTTTGAATGAATCCAATTGACTTTTAGCTTTAAAAGCTTAAAATTTTTGACAAGTTTTTATGACTCTACAAATATTTTATCTGGAGTTTATTATCCACTAGCTGTATGGTACTTGAACATCTTTGTATAATTATAAGGACATTTCATAAATACAAAAAAATGACTCCAATTTTAGTGCAATTATATATTCTGTGAAATTGAAGTTAAGAAAATATTGAGAAGACTTGTCTATGTTATTTTCTTTAACATGTATCATGGATCCCCCGATATAATTTAGCAGAAACTAAATATGTAATTAATTAGATTTCAAGAGCTTTAACTTTTAATACACCTATCACATATAGAAATTTAGAACAAATTTTATGTGAAATGTATGAATTACATGCATGACGAATGTGTACAAAGATTAATCAAGTACCCTTTACACCTACTCATTCCCTTCCACTGATATTAAAAAAGATGACGCTGAAATATTAACTTTATTCAAAGATATTAACACGTATAGATATGATGCAAATGCAATATGTTCATCTAGTAATAGTTTGTCTTCTGCATGTAATCAAACATCGGAGGCAAGTTCAAATGCATTGTTTGCTGAATTAATTGATTACTTTAATCATAATATGCTTACCAACAAAATAATTTAAAAAAATTTAGAAAAAGTTATTGAATTCTAGCGAAGGTACGAATGACGATGACCAATAGTTTTCACAATTACAAAAGACTTACTAACACCTCCTGTTAGCGCTGTAGTTTCAGAGTCTACTTTTAGTGCAGGTAAGAGGGTTTTATCCGAAATCAGGAGTCGATTGAAAGAATATATTTTGGAAACATTGATGTGCGTGAAGGATTGACAAGGTGCTCATTTTCGATTACAAGATAAATATGTCGAAATTGCATGTCGTGAGCTAAATGATATTTAATTTAATCATATTAATCAAAATTTGTTATTTTATAATATTGTTTTTAATTTTTTTTAAAAAATTGTATATGTTACAAGTTGTTCTTATACAATTTTTAAATCGGCTTACTCGAAATTTAAGTAGCCGATCCCAAGCTCGATAAAGGAGAAGGATTTATATTTTATCTATTTAAAAAAAAAATTACACGAGCTCGCAAGCCGAAGTTCGGCTTGTGATGAGCATGAACCAAGCTCGCGGAAGGCTAGGCCCGTTGCCACCCCTAAGTAAATGGATCTAAAGGGTTTGGTTGGCCCTAATATCTAAAGTGGCAACAACTTATAAGTTAGGGCCTAAGCAACAAAGAAGACGTCCTTGTTCTGACCATTGTCGTAAACTGGGATGTAAAGAAGATGCTAAGAAATACATAGGAAACTAGTGGATCAAAAACCAAGACAAAATAGCAGAAACCATGGTTACCAAGCATATGTTGTTCCTATCGAGGTAAAAAATAACTCTACTCCAGGTGATAAATTTAATCTTAAACAATTGGAGCAACTCTATAAAATGTTCTCAAGTCTCTAAACATCTTGTCATCAAATCACTAGTTCACAAAGGTAATTTTTTGAGAGCATTAAATATTATCACTCAATCCAAATCTCTTTGTATTATTGATTAATGTGCATCTAATTAGATGACGGATTTTTACCACATTTCTTCACATATTCAACCTGTCCTAGCAACATGAAAGTTAAAAATGAAGATTGCTCACTCTGTTTGTAGTAGAAAAATTAAGTATTCGAATTTCTAACTCTATAAACCGAGCTATTTTTCATGTTCCTATTTTGTCTTATAATTTATTGTCAATTAGCCAATTGACAACATGTTCCAATTGCTATGCTAAATTTCTTCCATCTTGTTGCTATTCAGGACCTGTCATCAGAGAAGACAATTGGTAGTTCTAAAGAATGTAAGGGCTTTACCACTCTGAAAAGATTGATGTGAGTGAATAAAGTCAAATTATGAATTATGATTTTACGTTTGTTCCTTGAGATAATGAAATTCCATTATGGGATTTTCGAATGGGTCTCTTAACTCTCAGTACTGAAGACATGTATTTCGTTCCATGTTTTGAGATAAAATGATTGTTGACCTTCAATATAAAATTTGTGAACTGACAAATCATCAACACACTCCTTTTTCCAAAATCTACATACAAACCATACAAAACATTCAATATGATCCACAATGATTTATGGATTCCTTCATGAATCCCTAATCTTTCTCATAAAAATGGTTTGTGACATTTATCAACTATCATACCCGAATTTGTTGTATTTATCCACTAAAAGAAAAAATTGATATCCCATCATGGTTTGTAAATTTCTACTTGATGGTTCAAACATAATTCTAGACACAAAATTAAATTTTGCATACTAATAACGGCACAAAACATTTCAACACAATGGAGAAAGAATATTTTCAAAACCTGGAATAATTCATCAAAGATCCAGTGTCGACAATCCCTAACAAATGGGATTGTCAAACCAAAAAAAAAGAGACACATTTCACTATAAGCATGCCCAAACTATTTTGGAAAGATGTCATTATAACATTGGCCCACCTCATGAATATAATGCCTAGTCATACTCTTTCATTCAAAACACTTCTCCAAATCATTTGGAATTTTTTCCCCAATTCATGCCTTGGTTCGAACTAATCCTTCAAAGTATTCACTTATACTACCCTTTTCCACATACATATCATCATGGAAGTAAACTCAATCCATGTGCATTTAAGTGTGTCCTCATTGGATGCTTGCTTACTCAATAAGGCTACTAATGCTATAATTCATCCACATAAAAAAGGGTATTTGTTAGTAGGGATTTACATTCTTTAAAGGACCCCCTCTTTCCTAAAAACCTCTCTTTAGGAGAGAATTTGAGTGAAGATCTGTTCTTGGACTTTGATCTCTCTCCCTCTGAACCTATCCTAAATACTGAATGTATTATACCATCTTGTCCGTACATGCCATTTACAATAAGAGAAATTAAATCGAGTTAAAGATATAAGAAACAAAGTTAACATAAAATATTGGTTTACTCGAGGAAGCTAAAATCAAGGTATAAGCAAGATCTCACTCCCGAAGCACCAAAAGAGTTGGAATCGGTGATGGGCCTCTTTCGATAAGTCCAAGTCCTCATATAGTAATCTACCTATTCTCTCAAGGAAATAGACTTGGTCATGTACTCTCTCCCTTATGTCAAAATTAATTTCTTATAACACACTATCTGTAGAGTAGTTTTGTATACATTGAAAATTCCCAAATGGAGAGAAACATTATTAAAAGAAATGTGAGAATTAGAAAAAAATGAAACTTGAGATGTGATGGAGTTACCAAAAGGAAAAAGATCCGTTGGTTGTGAATTGATTTTTAATGTGAAATATATAGCAGATGATATAAAGTTCGCCTTGTTACAAAAGAATGTACGCCGACCTATGGTATTGACTACATGAAAAATTCATACCCCGTGATAGAGTTAAATACAAATCGAGTTCTTTTGTCTTTAGCAACAAATTTGGTTTGACCTTTCTAACAACTTGACATAAGAATTATTTCATGAATAGAAAACTAGAAGAAGAAGTCTTTAAGACACTACCTACGAGTTTTTGTAAGAGGAATGAAGAAAAAAATGTTTGTAAACTAAAAAAAAATCTTAAATTGTACGATCTCAAATAGTCACCAAATGCATGGTTCGATAGAATTACAAGAGCATTGAAAAGTCTGGAATATCGATAAGGATAATCAAATCATACTATGTTCTTTCAATTCTCTGAAGATGGGATGGAAACAATTTTAATTGTATATGTTGACGAAATAATCCTAAACAGAGATAATATATTCAAGATAGAGACTAAAGAAAAAGCTTAGTTACAGAATTTCAAGTAAAATATTTGAGGTAGATTCGGTGTTTCTTGAGAAAGGAAGTGGACAAGTAAAAAAAGGGTATCACTATTTCAGAACAAAAATACGGTCTTGATCTCTTGACTAAAACTGGTGTGCTTGAATGTAAACAAAGTGACATACCTGTGGATGCAAGAAGGAAAACAGAAGATTTTGGAAAACCAATTGAAAAAGATATATATTAGCGACTAGTTGGCAAGATAATCTACCTTTCTCACACTAGACCTTATATTGCATTCGTGGTTATTATAGTATGCCAACATATGAATTCTCCAATGGAAGCTCACCTAGAAGTAATATACAGAATCCTCATATATCTCCCAGTCTCCCTTGGAAAATGACTATTCCTCAAGAAAAATGGGGGAAAAATGTACAAGTATTCACCGATGCTGATTGGGCTAGATAATAGAAGATATGAGATCAACTATTAATTATTATACATTTGTATGGGATAATTTAGTAACTTGAAGAAGTGATAAGCAAAATGTTGTAGTCAGAAGCGGTAGTAAAATTGAGTTTATAGAAAGTATTGAAAGAACTACATGTTTCACTAAAATTCCCATCAAATTCTATGGCAATAACAACACATTTATCAACATGTCTCTCAATCCAAATCAGCATGATCGAACCAAGCATGTAAAAGTGGACAAACATTTCATTAAAGAAAAGGTTCAAGTGGAATTATACGCATGACATATGTCCCATAATTAGTGTATATAATTCCTTTTAAATATAACTTAGAATTATACTTAACATAGATAGCGTCAAGCGTTTAACTGTAATTGCTAGAATCTCTTAGTGACTTGTGTTACAATGTCTATTTAATGAAACGGATCCTCGTGAATTGAGGCATTCAATCAAAATCTTGTCATGATGAACTTTTGCTTTCTGGTTACTTTCTTCTATTTCGAGAGTCCTTTTCCCACTAAATTTGGGGTCGACTAAATGAATTTTTTGCGGCCACTAGTTTAGTTCATTCGTAACTAGGGCCAACAAACGAAGCCCTTTTCCCACTAAATTGGGACCATCTGAATTATATATATATATATATTTTTTTTTTTTTTTTTTTCACTAATTTAATTGCACTTAAACATTACTATGCATGACTGGTTGGTATTGGAAATTCGCACTAATGTCCTTCTACTTGATTACTAGTCATTTGAACATGTCATTTGACATTATCTTGTTAATTAGAGCCGTGTCTCAACATGGCTGATCATCCTCTTAGTGTTTAGGGATGGCAACGGGAAGGTATGGGACAGGTCGGTCATTCCCAACCCCGTCTCATCGAGTATTTTTGTTATCTTATCCCATACATATACTCGATTAAAGCGGGATGGATCAAATCGGGGCGGGACAGGCCCCTGCCCCATTTATTTTTTATTTATTTTATTTCTTACTTTTATTNGATTAAAGCGGGATGGATCAAATCGGGGCGGGACAGGCCCCTGCCCCATTTATTTTTTATTTATTTTATTTCTTACTTTTATTTTTGTATGTCTTTAGTAAATGTTATTACTTTTTTACCATTTCATTAAAACAACTTATATTCTCTCTAGAAATGATGATAAATCTATTATTTTTGTTTGATAAAAAATTAAATTTGAAATTACTTTAAACGGGGCGGATAGCGGGGCAGGGATTATGTTTCCTATACCCGTCCCATACCCTGTTTTGGGGCAATGACCCTAATCCAGTACCCGTCCCATTTACCCGGCTAGGTAGGTAATTCCTGCCTCATTCGGGTTGGGGTCCCACGGATATCGGGTTAAACGGATTTTTTTGCCATCCTATTGGTGATCCCATTGTTCTTTCTAGCCTCATTTAGTTTTGAAAGCATCCCTCCCCACCCCCAAGAAATAACAAATGCACCAGAAATCATGGAGTCCACCAGCTGTCTCGTAACACCAGGAAATCACATTTTTCGGCTTAGTCGTTCAACAGTATAATACTGAAATAATAGCACATTGTTCACTGTTAACACTGTTAAAATATATGTTTTATCGAAGGTATAAGTTATATTTTCTTAGCCTCGTATTACAAATAAAAGGAAAAAGCAAAAAGGAAAGCAGGGCTAGAAGCCATATACACACCTGCGGATTATACATGTTAACAGATTGTTATGTGCATGTAATGTTTAACTACGATATAAATGATTTGTTACACAGCAATTAGTATTCACTGATGACAAGAAAAGGATGTCGGATTATTTGGAAATGTATCTGCGAAGATAATCGACTCGAGCAGGATGCTTGAGCTTCATGAGAGCCTTCATTTCATGCTTCCTTACCATTTCTCTTGACATATTTAAATTGCCTGCAATTTCTCCAAGAGTTCTGTCTCCTTTACCATCAAGTCCATATCTTTGTCTGATAACCAAACTCTCCTTAGGCTTCAGAGAATCAAGCTGTAAGGATGTGAAAAATCAGATTTTTGAAAAGTATAAATAATTGGCTAAATGTATTTCAAATACTACAGAAATGAAAGACAAAATCCATCTTAATAATTAATTACGTATGTCATGTGCCAGTATAAATCATGTAGTGTCTGATGGACACCTCTTATTTTCTGCTCGGTACTGTATCGGGAATATGACATCTGACAAATTTTGTTAAGCTTGCGGTTGGTTTGTCGTTTTGGGGCCATTTTCCATTTTTGAAAACGCAGAAAATGCGTTTGGTCCGTCGTTATACATTTTCGAAAAAAAGTTAAAATTTATAACTGAAAACGCAAATTGACTTTTTATCATTTTGAGCGTTTTCAGTTATAAATTGCCAAAACGCTCATAACGCGGAAAACGGACCGTTTTCAGAAAAAACTAAAAATCATTTTGAAAATGAAAATGCAAACTAATCGCTACCTAAATGTCTATTTTTTTAATTTTGTCTAGTCCAACGTATCCATCTCCAACCCTGTACTGACATTTGAGATAAGTTTTGCTTGTACCAAATGAACAATGTTTAATTATTTCTACATTTTTTATCTTCATTGTTAAAATCTGGTACTTTCAATCTAACTAATTCAGTACATAATTATTTACTGGCCTACTTTCTTTCGAACACGAGTTAACATGCATCATAAGTTGTTCTGATCTTCAAAACGAAACAGAGCAATACCGTGAACCACTACGTTGGTTATAGTCTTATAGATAAGGTGATTAAAAACGGCATGACTGAGTTCAACATGAAAATTCCACGTGATAGGTCTTTGATGAAAAATGGATGAATTTTTGAAGATATAAATGCAAATCAATATATTCTTCCCCTTTTTAAAAGTTTATGCTTTTGGATGAGGTGATTCAACAAGTACTACATGCAGTGCAAATAAAGACGGGAAGTTACCACATCATCCAGAGCAAGCCTGAGAAGAGCAGGTTGCCTTCTTTTATCTCCTTCAGCACCATCAGTATCAGTAATTCCATTTATGAACTCTTCTTGGGTTACTGCATGCCGTGCATGAAGAGAAGATATCGATTTTGATGCTCTCATTACTTCATGATATCTCTCGGGGGAGATACCAACTCTTTCTATAATTTCTTCTTCTGTTGGCAATCTCTGCAGCTCAAACATTAACTCTAACTTGGCCCTTTTGATTTCTACTCTGACCTACATAAGAAAATACTTCAGCTTTTACACTGCTCTGGTGTCAAGAAACGTTTAACAAAATGCACCAATAAATCCTATTTCATCTATGAATGGATGTCTCCTGCAAGCTCAATTCTAATTATCAAATTCGTGCATGAATTAGAAAATTATAATTTAGCTCTTATTTTCATGTATATGAATCAGTTTTAAAGTCCAAATTAATACATCAAGACTGTACTTAAAATGGAAAAAAGCAGTCAATTAATGTCTTTTTACAACAAAAGCAGCAAGTTTCTTGCTTGTACGAAGAAAATATGAAGTTCATACACAACCTATGTCAAAAAAAGAAGAGAAAATGTTTAAAGATTTAGGATAAGCCTACCGATTCAAGGCCGAAGGGGACTTTGGTGAAGCTTGAAAGTGTCATAGAACGTATAATGGCATGCCTGATCCAAAAGAGGCCATACGTTGAGAGCCGGAACTTCCTTCTTGGCTCAAAACGGTCAATAGCTGTTATTAGACCCTTCACTCCTGCTTGACAGAGGTCTTGGAATATTGGGCCATTTGCAAAGTCTTGAAAATATTTGTTTATCACAAACAAAACAAGCCGGAGGTTGTGCTGCAGCCAATGAGAAACATAATTGGCTTTGGTTAGCTCTGTTTCTGCAATTTAAGCCTCATGCATTGGAATAGTTTACAAAAACTGGATTCGATTGGGTTACTAGCAATTGGTTTCTGAGTTCAGATTTTGCCTTTAATTACACCCTCAGATATGGTTTCTAATTTGATATTATATCAATAAGACAATGCAAATCCCCCATAACTTTTCTAAATAGGAGGCTCAAGGACATTCCTGAGTCACAGCAACCTTCAAGAATGTCCTATTATATGTGGTGTTGTCATGAAAAATGATGAATTTAGAAGAAGTAAACAGAAAAAGAAGTTTATTCACATATTCTAGACCTGGGAAATGATAAAATTGCAAATACTTCACTGAAGATTTCACAAAAATGGTGATGATGATGAAAAACATAATTACCTTGATCAACTTGTTTCTGGCAGCTCTACCAACTTCCATTTGTTTCCTGAGTTGAACAACATCTGTATTTGTTGCCTCTGCTAATTCATCATCCGTTGGTTTTCTTCCCAAATCATTTTCTAAATTATCCTTTACTTGAAGGATTGCCTAAACGAAAGGTTAAGTCAGCAGAAAAAACATCTAGATTCACATCAAACAAAGAAAAACACAATATTTCCGATGTTTGATTTATTTTTATTTCTATGTACTTTCAAATACTTCATTCGACTATATAGCTCTAGACAATATTCTGGATGAAAACAAATATGTAATACTATCAATTGTCAAGTCTAGTACTGAGTACAAAACATGCCTTTTGTGCATTTGGTCGAGAGGGGGAGGAGATTTACTCACCTTCATAGGTTGCATCAGTTTAAACAGCCAGGCATGTTCAGAGGAAGGAAGAACAGATGGGACCTTCATTTTCTTCCAATCTAGGCTGACTAAATCAGAGGAAACAGAATACTCTCTAACAAGCCTATCTACCTTTTCATCTTCATAATTCATGCTGCATTTTCCTTCCCGGGACGATGCAATTACTTCACCTTCTTTCTTCATTCGCGGAGCAATCCTCTTCTCAAGACTCAATCTTTTCTCCTTCTTCCTCCGACTCCTTACAATAGTATCATTAGTTCCCTTTTCGACCTCCTCCTCGGCTTCTCCCACCCGCTTCCTCCTCTGTCGCCTTCTCTTTACCACATGATCCTTAACTTCCACATCCGATACATCTTCTGTTGAACTTCGTTTGTATATGTTTTCAAGTGTGGCAGCAGCGACATTGTAATCCAATTCTGAACTACTTGGAGAGGCTTCACCGGTTGACACAGCGCGCGCTCGTCTTACAGTTCTTATCCTCTTTTCATTTTCTTCAGCTGGTTCTACAGCTAAAGATTTAGATTCTCGAGGTGCAACAAAGCCTGGTTTCTTTGTTTTATTATCTTTTTTAAGCGATAAGATTACTGGCCTTCTAACTGCAGATTCACGAGTCGAAAATCTTGTGCTCAATCCCAAAGGAGTCCTCGAAGCAGAACTAGGAACAGTCACAACTCCCATGCCCGATTGTGGAATCAGAAGGTCGAACAGCAATTCAGATTAATTCTCAATCTTGCAATCCTACAATATGAAATTATTCAAACACCAAAGTATGATTTAGCATCGCTTGTATTTAACATCAATCTAAATGACAGTGCATTAAATTATAGGTCCAATTAAATATAAGAAATTATGTCCCTTTTAATACGATCTATCATATGCTGATACTTAAATTGGTGTTTAACAACGCTGTTGTTAGAATAGTATTCAAGTATTATTTGGTACGCTGATGAATTATTCGATTTGATCCAAAATTTTTGAAACAGACTTGAAGGTACATAATTGGCATGCATAATACTAGATTAAGAATATAAAGATCAAATACGAAAAATCAGGTACCTGAGTGCAGTGAAATAGATCGTAAACTGAGTTGACTCAGAGCTTCCCGCCTGATGATTCAAGATTCCGGTGGCAAATGATCAGAAAACTGAAAAATCTCAGCTGAAAAGAATTTATAAGTATTTAAGAATATAAGAACTACTCGAATTTCCCTATCCACAGGCTTTTCTCAACAAAATTACCGGCTGAGATTTAGAGTCGTGTGATCGACGGTTTTTATAGTTTCCATTTTGAGCTGCATGAAAATTCTGGCGACGTGGGCTGAGCTAAAGCAGAAAATGTTAAACTCTTCGTGGCATGTTAAGATGCTTCAATGGAGTCTATGGATATTGTTTTTGACACGCGGCTGATTATCAATGGACAGAAGATATATCTCAAAATTGGTGGGTCCTACTTATTTTATTAGTGGTTTGAGGGTTCAATATATTTTAATGTGTAATAATAAGGGCTCATTTGGTTTGCATTTCAAATTTTAATTTTTAGTTCATTTTCAATTTTCAATTTTGATATTCTATTTTTGAGATTGATAAGAATCTTTTGATTTGCTAATCTGAAAAATTGAATCTCAAAACAAAAAACTAAAAAACATGTTTGGTTTGAAATTTAAAATTACTCCATTAAATTTGATTAGTTTATAAAATATATCCATTGTTAATATATTATCACGTAATATATAAATTTTAAAGTTGATGAATTTTATAATATTATTTAAAAAAAATAATAATAATAATAAATAAAAATTAAAGACCCAAGCTGAGATTTTTTATTTCTGTTCATTTAAATATATATTTTTAAATTTTTATTTAAATACCATTAAGAGCTTGAATTATTATATATATTTTTTAATTTTCTCACAATTTTTATTTTTCTAGAATTTTATCTTTCTCCTGGGTTTTTATTATTTTAGATTTTTTTTAAAGATTTTTCTTTTTTAACTTTTTGAATTTTATTTTTCTATAATTTATATTATTTGTTTTACAATTTTTAATTCTTTGAATTTTATTTAAAATATATTTTATTTAAATGTTTATTTTCCGTATTTTGATTTTGAAAACACTCAAAGCAACAAAAAATCATCTTTCATTTTATGTCACGAGTTTAGACTTGTTTTCGAAAATGCATTTTTACAAATACCTGATCAAAAGTTTGAGAGTTTTGTAAAATAGAAAACTGGAAACAGTAAATCAAATATGCCCTAACTTTTCACTACTTTTGAATCACACATTTTCAAAAAATATTACTTTTCACAAAATCTATGTTCAAAAGATCTACATCAAACATCTTAATTTTTTTACCATGTTCTTGCCATCCTACCCTATGGCTAATTCTTGTAAGAAACACAACAACCTCATTGTTAGGATTCAAAACATGTATCAATTTGAAATTGAATAACTATATGACTCACTCTCACAACATTAAGTCCATCATTCAATCACCAAACTTGACCCTCGAGGTATAACTTAGTGGTGAAAATGATAGGAGTGAGGTAGTCTCAGTTTTGCTGTAGTGATTTGATGCTCCCAGGCATAGCCTAGTGGTGCAAAGGATATGAGTGATGTTATCTCACGTCTTGCTGGCAATCACAGTGTGAGGATTTGATTTCTAAAATATGGAATTGGACTCTTTGTGAGCACTAGTGTACGGGCAATCTCTTGTTCCCTAACCTACTGTGGCACATCTCGCGATTTACCTCCCTTACGATGCTCCAGGGACGGGACGGTGAGGCCCTCAAGATTAGGGTTCAACCTTTTTTTTTTCCTCTCAATCACCAAACTTTTTCATTGCTTTAATTGACTGTATAAATAAAGTGAATTAGTACATAGTCTACGTGAATATTATTAGTATAGTATACTTTTAAAAATAAATAAAAATTAATATATTTAAATTTAATTATAATTTTTTATAATTTAGGTATTTTTCACAAAAAATGAATGAAAAAAGAAAAAAAAAAGGTTATAAGAATCCAATTTAATTTTTTCAGAGAAAATAGAGATAAATAATAAAAGAGAGAAAGAAAAATAAATGAAATATAATAAATAGAAAAAATAAATTTTAATTATACATATTCATAGAAGATTAAAAGAAAGAAAGACTAAAAAAAATGTTTTTTTTGTAAAAGTCTCCCAAAATCTCGTGATTAATGAGAGACAAGTTTTAAAATATTATATGAGTATTTTCTGCTTAAAAATTAGTACATTAAAGACTTTTATAAAAGTCTTTGGAAGTCATTAAAATTTGAATACCCTTAGACTTATAGAAACTTCTAAAAAGTTTTAATTGAATACACCGTAATTTTTAGAGACTTTTTAAAAGTCTATAAAAGTCTTAATTGAATACACCACGACTTTTAGAGAGTCTCAAAAAGTCTCAATTGAATACCCCTAAACTTTTTAAATCTCAAGAAGTCATTAAAAGTCTCAATTGAATACACCCCCCTTAGATATCATCAATCTAGGGCTTAAATCATTGTACCCTTCTGTACAAAACAAATAACCTAACCTAGGCACTCAACGTCTCAGTCAACGTTGCTTCTATGGACCAAAAGACAGCAACCAAAAACCACTATTGGGTTTTGATACCCAATAATTCGAGTGATGATGTTAAATCGATGTTGCATAAAATAAATATCGACACCGAAGATTGATGACCTGACCCTAAGATTATTTAGACCATTGGAAGCAAATTAATTAGAGTTGATCATGGCCCGGTCCCTAACTCATTGGATGGCTTATATATGTTGGCCCCTTTATCGTATTTGTATTGGACTTGGCCCCATCACTTTAACATAACCTATATATACTAGCCTCCTTTGTTTTGTCATTAATGTGTATTTGCCTTGTTTTGAGAAAGAATCGAGCCTGCCTTTTGCTTTGTGCTTCTCTTTGGCCGTTTCTTTCTTGTTCTTCTGTGACCTTTGTGGCTGCAAACCCCATCTCTTTGTGTCCTTAGTGAGTACAAGTTTGAGCAACCTGAGTGTGGGAAGAGTTTAAGGTTTGGGTCGTGATTGCTTGGGTGTATTGATAAGGTCGAGATTGATATCCTGAGCCCGGAATTCCATCAATTGGAGGTTGATTATTCAACATTTGGTATCAAAGCAAGGTTGCCGATGGAATTTCGGCTAAAGTCTAACCAAAAATGAAGAAGAAACCAGTCGAATTAAATGTTTAAAAATTTTCAAAAAAATCGAACCTACAACCTCGATTTTTGGCCTATCCAGTGGTCTTTTGGTGAAAAGGACATCGGATTCTTGATCTGTAGGTAGAGGCGGTGCTGGGTGGTCGGCGCATCTGGGTGACAGCTGTTGACGGTGGAGATACATGGGGATTTCGACGATCACGCATGGGGGCGTGTGCGGGCTCCTCCTCCGACGACTTTTTCAAACAGAATTTTTCTGACGTGTTTTCTAACGATTTTATGTTGTTAGTTTTCAGTTTAAGGATATACAGAAAATGTTGGACGAATCTGCCCCTGGACACTCGACTATTGGTTGTAGGACACTTGTGTTAGCACTTTGCTGAACTTTAGGACGAATAGTGATAGCCCTAAAGCAGCAGATTCGCATCTCTTGTAATTTACAAACTCAGACAGGTTCGTTCTGATAAATTGATTGAAACCTCTACATTTTGCACTAGCATATCATCGTGTGGGATGATCATTAGGATTGATGATTGTCATTGCTTGACAAGCATTGCTTGTGCTAAAAAATTTAGAAATTATTTGCCTTATTTGAAGTGTTGAAGTTGATTGCAAGTTAATAATTGATTTTGTGCTGTAATTGTCATATAGTTGTTGCGTGAGAATTTAATTTAATTTTTTTTGTTAAATACGTGTTGCACTGATTATCCTGTTAGAGCACCTGGACTTGACCCGTTCAAAAATTTCCTTGATCTAAGATCACGAATTTTACGAAACCCTGGGAATTTAAAACGGTGTATATTTCGGCCGTAGGATTACTTTGAGTGACCTATCTGTGCATTTATTTTTTCTATTTTTTCCAAAAATGTCTTCATGTTTCAAAGTTGGTATTTTCAATGGGAAATTGGGTGTTTCAATTTGGCAATAAAAAATGAAGGGGTTTAAACAAAAAGTTTCAAAGGCCGTAGACAACAAATTTTCTGCAAATTTGATAGAAACACAAAAAGAGGAATATGATAAACTTGCTTACACTTCAATTATCTTACTTTTATCTGAATTATATAAAAGAACTATGAAAAAAGTTGGATGACTTATATTTGCTCAAATTTACTCCTAATAAACTGTACTTACTTGAAAGATTTTTTTAGTTTTAAAATGGACCATTCAAATGATCTTGACGATAATCTGGACACTTTTAACAAACTTGTTTAAGACATAACTGTGATGAAAATGTGTCTAAAACATATAAAGCAATTATCTTACTTAATTCCATGTCTGATTCATATAAAGAGGTTAAGAATACAATTAAGTGCGGTAGGGACACCCTAACACTCGAGATTGTCATAAACTCTCTTGGGAGTAAGGAAATGGAAATAAGACTGAAAATGAAGATAAAAGGAGTTGTGAGTTACACATGATAAAGAGTAGGATGAAGTTTAAGCAAACGAATTTAGGTAGAGCTCAAAATAATGGTGATTCAAGTAGTGACTCGAGTGGTGAATGTAATAAGAAGAAGGTCAAGGATGGGACAAGTCTAGTGGTAAACGGTGTTACAGCTTGATAAGTTTGGACACTTTATTAGAAACTATCCCAAGAAGAAGGATAAGCAGAAGGGTAACGTGAGAGGTGAGACGATTGTGGTTAAGGGGTCGAGTTGTGACCCTAATGAGGTTTATTGAGAGTAAACCTAGTTACTGGCGAGTTGGCGCGATTGCCCGTGCTGGCTCCGGCGGGAAAGGAATTACATGTTAATGAAGCTATTATGATAAATATGTGAAACTGTACTACCCTTGACAAATGTGATCGTAGCTCATTTAGTAGGGCGTTGTTTTGCAAGTGAGAGGCACCTGCTTTGATTCCCCTCCTTTTCACTTCTTCTCTTAATTTTTCAAACACAATAAATAATAGTTAAATAATTGTATACTATTTTTATTTTGTTTTAATTAACACTGATACGGGTTAGATTCCCTTCACCTCCTCTTCTTCTTTTCAATTTTTTAACACAATAAATAATATTAAACAATTATATATTATTAGTTTTTGTTTCTAAAATTTCTTAAAAAAAAATTGTTAACTCAAATTATTACTTTATATCTATATATATAAAATAATTTCTTTAAAAAAATTTGTTATACACACACACACGTGTACACACACTTTTATTATTAGATTTCATCAATTTATTTTGTAAAATTCAAATTTGGACAATTTAAGTACTGATCTTTATTCTTATAAGAGTTTGAAAAAAAACATTTATTTTCTGGGTAAAAATAGCTTTAAAAATTTATCGACTGAAATTATTACTTCATAATATATACTTTAATTGTTAAGTTTTGTCAATTTATTTTGTAAAATTCTTTGTTTTTTTAAGAGTTTGAAAAATACATTTCTTTTTGGGTGCGAAAAATAGCTCTAAAATTCATAGTTTTAAAATTTTTGTCTTTGTTGGTTAACCAATACTTTACATATAAACTTCATCTTGTCTCGCTTAACTTCATAAAATTTGAAACTTGATAATATGTATATGATTCAAAAAATGTATTTCTATTCCTTATTCTTTTGGGTTGTATTGAACTATATTTTAATATTTATATTATTTTTACATTTTAGTGCATTTATATATTGATTGGACATTCTTTCCATATAAATTAATTAAATATTAGTAAACAATATCGCTTTGGGTGGTGTTTGATAAATGTTCGATGCTCCGCCCTAACTCACTCGAGCTGTTGGATTCGTCCCTGATTACTGCATATACATCTGTGTGGTTGCCTAATTTTGTTTTATAATCATATGTTACATTTCAATTTGTTTGATATGTGTGTTTTCATGAACTTGAGGTAATGTGATTAATTGATGTGATTGTTTGAATGCATGTGGGTTAGAATGCATTAGCAGTGAGTTGTATGTCTTTTGGTAAGGTGGAGTATAGATTCTTAGGGATACATTTTAGTTTGTACCGAGGATGTGGAATGTGACATTTGGATCACGATTAGAGATGTGACCAAATGTCTAGAGTCTTTTATCTGTGAAAAAGAACTTGTACAAATGGAGTGTGAGAGAGACACTTCTATAACTTCGGTAATGTGGAGACCCATTATCCACATAGGTTGGAAGAAGTGATGTGGTAATAGAGGATTATCTGGAGAGCTTAGAATCTATAGTGATTTGACAGTTAGACATGAGCTTAGTGATTATCTAGTGAGCATGGTAGAAGATGAGAAGAGATATGTGTTCTCGAGGTGAGAGTAACACAAAATGAGATAGAATAAGTGGTGAGATCTTTCGTGGGGTCATTTATACATCTGTTGCATGTGTTTGATTAACTTGGTGTTAATTTGTAGTTGTATGTGAACGTGATTTTTAAAATGATCTATGTATTATTCTATATAATATCTGTTGGGAATCTACTTAACATGCGTAGCGAAAAATTAAAACAATTTTCAGTTCCTACCAAGAATTTTCTTTGTGTTTAGATAGAAATTGTGATAAAAGATGTACCTTTTGTTGAAATCTGCAAACTCCTTTGTTATTCTTTGTTCCAACGATCTTGATTCGCCACTCACATCTGTCCAATTATCTAGCCTCCAACGATGATCCATACAGAGAACAAGATTGTATGATTAATATTTTCTTCTTTTACTAGCAAGAATAATGAATTTTCTCTACTGATTTGTAAACCCTAATAATTTATTTATATGAGCCCAAACGGGCCTAGCCCGATCCGATCCAATATTTAATTAATTTATTTAATTAAATTCGATCCGTGAATTAATTAATCCAATTAATTAATTCGGGCCTATAAATAAGCAATCCAATTAATTAATTTATCCAACGCTTATTAAACTAATTAATTGATAAATCACAATCTTCCAGTTCTTCTTTTGTGTGCGACCCATCAGGTTCCCGACCACGATTCCTAACAACATGAAATATTATTTTGATCTAATCAAAATTGATACATTAAAACACTCTTTTAATTTATCATCAATTCACACTTGTCATCCCAGATTAACATCTAGCAATGTGTCAGAGCAATACATGTGACGGGAAATGTCACGTGGTATGACAAAATCAAACTCGTTCGTATACCATGAAACCATAATCCCTTCGTCAATATGATCTGATCAATTACGAGATATGGAAGTGTGTCAATTCCGATTATCGATCATATCTCTCATTTCACTATTAAGTCAATATAAGTCGAAAACTCATTCTCGACTTATGAGTACACCTCGGCCAAAGATTTCGTTATTGACTTAATTGAATGAAACGCAGATCATAATCTCTTACTATCTAAGAGTGACGAATCCTCTATTAGTTCATTCACAACCTTCATACGATTCTTGACATACCTGAATGATACCGTATTAGTGGCCCTTGGCAAAGCAACATCCAAATCTGTCAAAGTATGACTGTCCTCATATAAGGTACTATGACGATCTTAAGTCAAATGACCAATCCCACTACCGAACGTTAGAGATTAAACACTAACACTCAGATATTTATCGATGTGGAATCTCTAGGTGGGTCTCCAATGTTTTGTTCTATAACAAAACATCCATGTATTCATTCAAGTGTCACTACACTTTAACTTGTGAGATCAACTACTTATTTCACAAGTAAGAAATGCCACACGTGATGGTCTATTCGTAATAACGATATCCGTATCTCGTTATTACTTACGATCACGGACGATTTGAGATTCAATTATATGTAATTTGTATCTCACAATCACAACTCCTTGTGATTAACAAATTACGAACATTTGAATCTACAGATTCTATTATTTAATTTAATGTCTATTAATTAAATAATAGATCTGCCATTAAATCGCATTAATTATACATTAAAGGTATTTATGTCCAAAGTTGATTGGACTTAGGGCATAACACTTATAAACTCTCACTTGTACTAGATCCAATCACTTATGTATCCAATATCATAAAAGTCTTCATGATGATCATGTTTATACTACGACAACTCTTTGTCAGTGGATCTGCAATATAGTCAAATGTGGGACTTCGTTCTTCTCTTTACGTCATTTCTATGTATTATCTCTCTGATGAGATTATATTCCTTTAATACATGTTTGGATCATTGATGAGACCTTAGTTCCTTCGCTTTTGTGGTGACTCTATTGTCATCACAATACAATGCCATGTGATTAACAATACTAGGAAATACTTTAAGTTTATTAATGAACATCTTGATCCACATTTCAACTCTTTGTTGTTTTTGAAGCAATCGTGTATCATGTTTCTACTATTGAACCAACGGTTGTTTCACGTTTGGAACTTTTTCAACATACTGCTTAAGAGTAAACCAATTTCTCTATATACAATCTTCTCAAGATTTTATCTATGTAGATTGGAATGAGATAAGCAATCTTCTATATCTATCTCTATAGATCAAGTTACTTGTCTCATATCTTTAATGAAAAATCATTTAACAACCATAATTTCAACGACTGAAACTTAGGGATGTCGGTTCCTATCATATTAGGAATATGACAATGCTCCCACTATCTTCTTGTAAACACACAATTCGTCTTCATATTTGATAAAATCAAAAATTTTAATTTTTCCATCAAATCAAAAATTTCAGCTCCAAGAGACTTGTTTTAACCCATAGTCACGGCATGCAACTAATGTAATCAAAATTTGAATGAACTTTAGCATGGCTTCAGGGGAAAGGTTTCGTTAAGGTCAACAATTAACCTTTTGTTACTAGCCTTGCTTTGTATGTATGGATATTCCCATCCTTCTTGACCTTTTTCCTTATAAACCATTTACAACCTATGGGTTTTATCCCATCAGAAGGGTTAACCAAGGTCCAAACCTTGTTCACATACATCAAGTTAATCTCAAGTTTCATGGCCTTTTGTTATGTCTTTTATGTCAGCACTTAACTTTATTTTTGTGCAATTAGTAGGTTCATCATCCTGGAATAGTAATACCTGATTAGTAACCGTGGATTCGCACCTTCTTCAAGGTCGAATGATCTTACTAGATTTAAATGGAGCTGTCATGTTCTTAAGAGTCTCTACTTCCTGATCAAGAGTATGTCCTATATTAGATATGGGATCAAACTCGGATTCATCTACTTGGTTAATTATATCTGTGGACTCTTGAACTCTTTCAAGTTCTATTTTGCTCCCATTGTCCTCTCATAGAGTAAACATTTTCTCTAAGAAGATGATATCGTAAGATGAAGACTTTCTTCTCAATGGGATAATAGATTGATATCCAAATATTTGTTTTAGATATGCCACAAATATGTATTCATCGAATATATATACTCAAGTTTATCCGATTCAATACGCTTCAAATAAGCGTCACAGTCCCAAACTTTCATAGGAGATAAGTTTGGACTATTCCCTTTCCATAACTCGTACGAGATTCTATTAGCCAATTTAGATGCAACATGATTTAGTGTGCAGCATACTGCAATCAGTGCATGACCCCAAAACGATTTTAGGAGGCTTGCATGGCTTGTTTTTAATTGCACTATATCTAATAGTTTACTATTCCTCTTTTCAGATACATCACTATGTTGCAGTGTATATGGAGGAGTTCATTGCAAAAGAATCTCATTCTATCTTAGATAATCCAGAATTTAATCTTCAAGATATTCCCATCTCGATTGGATCTTGATGTGATGATATCTTTACCTATTTGTTTCTCTACTTCTAGCTTGAATCATTT
>NW_019253965.1:38390-40946 GCF_002742605.1 Olea europaea var. sylvestris
CTAATAACTTCAGCATTAAGTGACAGCTAAAGTTTTTCTTCCAAAAATACCAATTTACCATATGCTGTGTTCGGTTTGGACCTCATCTTATTTGAATTATCACGAAATGGATTTAAGTAACCGAGCCAAGCTCATTTTCATAATCGCCCCAATCGTATTGGATAACTTTGGCTTCACAACCCAAAAAATCTCCATATTGATGCCAATGGTATTACAGACACAACACTAAATTAAGATAACACTAAAACGTAAAGTTGGCTTCTCTGTAACCATCCCCAGCATCAATGAATATGTACCTACAATTTCTCAAGTTAACTAGTGTTAATTTTAACATTTGTAAACAAGACTTATTTGTTTAGTGTCAGTTCTTGAGTCATATATCACATGGATTGAACTAGGTGGAAACATTTTCAAGGGATAAAGATTCCTAGAGATTACACGTCTCTAATCAAATATATATTCAAATTAATGTACTTAGCTCTTTCATGGAAAACTAGATTATTACATAAATAAATAGAACTTTGACTATTAAATTATAATAAATTATACTACAAATGATTAGACAATTATTAATTTCAGATTGCAAACTTTCTAGCCAAAAGTCTTCTTTTATGGTCTCATATGCAGCCTCATATTCTGCCCCAACAGTAGTTAAAGCTACAATAGATTCTTGTTTGGATTTCCAACTAACACTAGTCCTATACAAAGTAATCATATAAGAAGTGGTGGATTTCCTACTTTTTTATCTCTTGCAAACTCAGCATCTACAAAAACTTTAAATACAACCCCCCTTATTGCGGGAATTAAACCATAGTCCTAATTGTGAAGATCTTTTCAAATATCTTAATAAACATTCTAAAGTACTATAGTGTTCAAGACCAGGATTGGTCAAGAACGTGCTAGGGGTACTAATGGTATAAGCAACATCAGGTCTGGTTCAAATCATGAAATTCATTGCAAACCTCTCAAGAATAGCATATGGCATCTTTTTCATATACATTGTATCAGATTCATCTATGGGACACTGATCTTACTTGATTTGAAATGATTAGCAAATGGCAAAGTTACAGATTTAGAGTCATGCATACCAAATTTTGATAACACATTTTCCAAATAAGAAGTTTATTTCAAATGTAAAACTTGTTTTGGTCTATTTGTTACAATATCCATACCAAGTATACTTTTAGCATGACCTAAGACTTTCATTTCAGATTCTGAGCTTAAGGATCTTTTAATGTGACTAGTATCACGCCCAATTAACAACATATCATTTACATATAGAAGCGAATAAACAATCACAACATTTCATTCTTCTTTTTAAAATATAAATAATGATCAAAACCACTTCTAATAAAGTCAATAGATACAGCAAAATTATCAAATCTTTTGTACCATTGTTTAGGTGATTTCTTAAAATTATATAAAGATATTTTTAGTGAGCACATATGATCATGTTTTCTTTTATCTATAAAGCTCAGTTTCTAACTCATATAGATAGTTTCTTATAAGTCACCATGTAAAAAAGTAGTTAGAAAATTTATTTTTTCAAGTTCAAAATTATAATGAGCTTCTAATGCAAGCATTTCCTTATTGTATTGTATTTAAAACAGGTGAAAAATCTCATTATAATTAATACCTTATTTTTGGGTAAAACACTTTGCAACTAGTCTAGCTTTAAATCTAAGAGGCTATTTCAGAATTCCCTTCTTTTGCACTATAAATCCATTTGTTGTCCACAAAGAATTTATCTACAGGCCTAGGAACTAATGTCCAGGTCTTATTTTTAACTAAAGAATTCATATCTTCTAACATAACAGATTGCTTGTTTTTCTGTAACTGGCAGCTAATAACCGATTGTAAGATTTTAGCTCCTTGAAAGCTAAATCTTTGGTAAGACAGCACAACATGGGAAATGTATTCTCTAAATCTAGATGGTTCTATTATTTCTCTCCTAGTCTATCTCTAGTCCATTGATAGTCAATTAGAGTATTTTGTTGCTCTTTCTCTATCCTTTGCATATTGGTTTCTACAATTTTTTTAGAATCAGAAGCATCCACTACTTCATTTTCCACCTGAATCTCATTAGTGAGTCAAGACTGTACTCAAGCTCCACCTGCAACTTTGTTTCACTAAATTCCCCTCTTTCAAAAACACCCACAGAGCTTCTACTGCTTCAACAAAGCATGTTAGACTCATTAAAGGTCACATCCATGCTAGAAATTATTTTAGAACCTCTAGAAACTATATTCCACAATATGTTCCTCTTGATCCCTTCATCATATACCAAAAAACACATATTGGAGACCTTGGATTTAACTTACCAATATTTTGATGAGAATATGCAGCACAACAAAAAATTTTCAAATGCAAGTAATCTGGCAATTTTCCGGGTAGAAGGAGTTTTATAACAATATATGCTCTATCATTACATCTTTCCCCCATAAAATTTTAGGGACCCAAAACTAAACATCATACACCTCACCTTATTTGGAAGATTCCTATTCATCTTCACATCAACTCTATTTTTCTAAGGGGTATAGGAGACAATTTTTTTTT
>NW_019253965.1:44741-46714 GCF_002742605.1 Olea europaea var. sylvestris
GAACGAACTTTGTGGTGTAGAAAAATAAATTAGATTTAGGATGTCGAATAGGGAAGGATCAAATCCTAGTAGGATTGATGACCGAAGTACTATACTTGAGGACTCGGTGCGGAGGATTGAAAAGATATTTGGAGATGTGAGGGATGAGTTGGATAGGTAGGACGCACGATGGGAAAGGCTAAATTCAATGCCTGCTAATGCATGAAAGGGAGGTCCTAATTCACATAAACAAGGTAGACGGGAACCTAGGATGGAAGAATATAGTGATTTTGAGGTTGATAATGGGATAGATGAAGATGCGATTGTAGATGCGGAGATCAGAAGAGGTAGAAATAGAGGAGTTATGCAAGAAAGGAGAGGTAGAAATCTTGATGGAAACCAGGTGGATAGAAACTTGGGAAACATTAAAATGACCATTCCTTCATTCGAAGGGAGGAGTGATACGGAGGCATATTTGGAGTGCGAGAAGAAAATAGAGTTGATCTTCGATTGTCACAATTACTCGGGGGAGAAAAAGGTAAAAATTGCAGTCTTTGAGTTCACAGATTATGCAATTACTTGGTGGGATCAAGTAGTGACTACGAGGCAGAGAAGTGGGGAACGCCCTATCAATACACGGGAGGAATTGAAAACTATAATGCGGAAGAGATTTATACATAATCACTACTACCAGGAGCTTCATAAAAAATTGCAAAATTTATATCAAGACTCTAGGAGTGTGGAAGATTACCATAAGGAGATGAAAATGCTAATGATTAGGGCAAATGTTGAGAAGGATAGGGAAGCCACTATTGTAACGCCCCAAATTCTAGCAACCCGACGCGTTACGAAATATGAATTTATGAAAGTGCTTGAAATAATAATTTTAATATAATGAGATATTCAGAAAAAAAATGAATAACATTTAACAAAAGATAAATTAAAGTTAATAAAATATGCGGAACATTTTGGAATCATATCCTTCATCAAACATTAATAAAAGTGGTTCTAACAAACAATAAAATTGAGAACTAATTTGAAAATTATAATGTACTCATAATTGAGTCAGAAAAATAATCAAGTATTATTAAAAATTCTAGTGTTTCTAAAAGTTAAAGTACTTTATGACGATGATCCATTGGTCCAATAGCATATCCATCCACCGTCGTCCAACACACTAGTAATTACCCGAAATTTTTAAATAAAAGGGGATGAGTATAACGAATTACTCAATGAGATGCTTGCTACTCCACATTCAAATCAAACATGAAATTATGCATAAATTCTGTTACCAACATAAAATGAGAATTATCACCCCATGACAAATGATAATTCTTGCAAGCGCTACAAAATAACATGAATGCTAAATTGTGCCTTAAAATGTATCATGATTTCTCCCTAAGAAGCCCTGAACTGAAGTAATTAAATTCATACCTAATAATGTATTAGAAAGATGTGGAAAAATCACTAATAGCACCAAGCATCTCACTTTACGTAATGAATCATGTACAATATGCACTTGGAAAGCAAATTGTGAGATCTTGTTTTTCAAAATTTTTTCTTAGCGCACTTAGTCATTTGTGAAAATGAATGAAGGGTAAAAATATAGTAGAATACTAGAATATTTTAGGTTTATTGTAATAGAGAAGAATTTTGAGAGGGATAGAGAATGGACAAGTATGAAAATATATTGCAGGATGAGTGTATTGCAGAATGCCTTAAGGTTTGATGGCATATATATAGTAGACCAAAATGTGGTGTAGCGTAAAGACGTTAGAGTTAATCACGCTAGTGGGGTTTTAAATTCAAAATTTCCATTCAATCATCCCAAAAATTGATCCAATTTGGAGACATCATGATTGCCCTATTCATGTACACGTGAAAAAAATGGATGAATTGCATGCATAATCATATTTTATTCCACTATTAAAGTCAATTAAAGAATTCAAATTCCACATGATTTGCTTTGACCAAAACCTGTAAGCTATGATTAC
>NW_019253966.1:0-1200 GCF_002742605.1 Olea europaea var. sylvestris
ATGGAATTGGGGTGCAATCAAATATAGCCTAAATGTATAACGCTTTCACTCCCAGATGCACCTTCAGAGATGGTAGAATAAGCCCTTTCTATTGCACTTCCTCAATAAATCAAACATTACACCATTTTAACATTTCTCATATATGCAGCCTTTTGCTTAGAAGGTAGTTCTTTGGATTCTTTTGTTTTTGTTCCATGAAGGTACTGTTACAGCAACAACAAGAACTGTTCTTTCGTATATTCTCTTCAATGATTACGTTTTACGTGGTTTTAGAAGCACATTGGATGCTCATTTCCTTTTTAACTATGATCTGTGCAGGTCTCTTTCAAAACCAAAGTTTTTCATCCGAACATCAACAGCAACGGCAGTATTTGCCTTGATATCCTCAAAGAGCAATGGAGTCCTGCCCTTACTATATCCAAGGTAGCACTCGAGATTGTTGGTTCTTTCCTTTTTGACATTTATTTACAACCATTGCCCACCTTTTCTCGTGCTGTATCGTCTTAGAGTACATGAGCAGACGCTTGATATTGTTAGTTACACTCATTGTTGGAGGTTGGATCTCTTTGATGTGAGCATTAATGACAATGGGATGGTAATGTTTGCTGGCAATACTTTTTACAGGTGCTGCTCTCGATTTGCTCCTTGTTAACTGATCCAAATCCCGATGATCCTCTTGTACCTGAGATTGCTCACATGTACAAGACTGACAGAGCCAAGTATGAGACTACTGCTCGGTCCTGGACTCAGAAATATGCAATGGGATAGGAGGTTTAATCTCTATGTTGCATTTTATGGTGGGCAGTAAATAAATAGGAAAAACAAAACTATTTTATGCCCATATTAAGGATTTTGGTCATTTTTACCTTGTCTACTTGGCTTGGTGGATGCCAGGGAAAAAAAAATGGAACTGTTAAAACTGTTTCAATTAGTATGGGAAGTCGTCCTATCCAGTTTGTGTGCGCGCATTTTGCCTCAACCGAATGTCGATTGCATTTGGCCTAACTATTAAAAAAAAATAAAATCTACTTTTCCTGAAAGTAAAAGAAAATCTTCTACATAACTTTTACTGTATGCAAATACTAATTCCCTTGGCAAGAGAAATGAGGCATGGTTACTATTACTTTATGATTAATTTCTAGTCAGGGACAAGTTCGATTTAATATTTGGCATTTTCAAGAGACTTTTTAAAAGTGACAC
>NW_019253967.1:0-1200 GCF_002742605.1 Olea europaea var. sylvestris
GAAACGGGACAGTTTCTGGAGTCAATTTCAAAATGATGTTTCTAACTCTATAAACGTCCATTTGAAATTCTAAAAATATTTCTATTTTCCCCTTTGAGTTTTCTAAGTATTACCGCAAGAAATACTCAATTTGGATATCTATGGCCTGAGTTTTCAAGGTTTTAACGTCCAAAGGTCAATCTGGATCTCCTGTGAAATACTTCACTGTTTTCAGTAAAACGTCTATATCATATGATCTTGGAAAATTTTCATATTTTAACCTAGAAAACTACTTGAAATTATCTTTCTAATGCCACAAATTTCGTAGAAAACGGAGTTGGGATGAATTTTATAAAAATTGTCAAACTTACTGCCCCAACTAATCTTGACAGTGCCGAGGCCGTATATGTGAAGCATAATTCCTTGCCGGTGTGCACTTTTATCGGCCATCAAATTTTATAAGAATTATTTTACCAAGTTGAAAATAAGTTTTTAACATGTAATATTTCTATTTAAGAATATTTACATGTACCAAAGGTAAAAGTTATTATGTAAAGTATGTGGCCCTCGAAGCTTACGTTCGGGGCGCCACAATCAAACTCAAAGTTATCATGAAATCAAAAACCACTTTTCATCGGCACGATTCCAATCGTATCAGACTAGCAATTCGACAAAAACGATCAAACCCGATGTTATCATGAAATCAAAAACAACTTTTCATTGGCTCGATTCCAATCGAATTAGACTAGCAATTAGCCGAAAATGATCAAACCAAAAGTTATCAAGAAATCGAAAACCACTTGTCATTGGCCCCATTCCAATCGAATTAGACTAGCAATTCGCCAAAAACGAACAAACTCGAAGTTATCATAAAATCTAAAACAACTTTTCAGTGGCTCGATTCCAATCGTATTAGACTAGCAATTTGTCCAAAACGATCAAACCCAAAGTTATCATGAAATCGAAAAACACTTTCCATTGGCTCGATTCCAATCGAAGTAGACTAGCAATTTGTCGAAAACGATCAAACTCGAAGTTATCATGAAATCAAAAATCACTTTTCATTGGCTCGATTCAAATCGAATTAGTCTAGCAATTTTTCGAAAACGATTAAACCCGAATTTATCACGAAATCGAAGGCCACTTTTCATTGGCTCGATTCCAATCGAATTAGACTAGCAATTTGCCGAAAATGATCAAACTCAAAGTTATCATGAAATC
>NW_019253968.1:0-1200 GCF_002742605.1 Olea europaea var. sylvestris
AGTATGCAAGTGCTCAATCTTTCGAAAAATTGTTGAAATACCTCGTACATCACGATGAATTCGTGAGTTCAATCCAAAACGGTTGCGACATTTCCAAAAAGTACTTATGGGCCGAAAACGGACACCGTGTGCAGAAGTTACGCTCAATTCTTCGTACGCCGACTCTCCAAGCGTTCCAAGTATGCAAGTGCTCAATCTTTCGAAAAATTGTCGAAATACCTCGTACGTCACGATGAATTTGTGAGTTCAATACAAAATGGTCGCTACATTTCTAAAAAGTACTTATGGGCCCAAAACGGACGCCGTTTGCAAAAGTTACCCTAAATTCTTCGAACGTCGACAATCCAAGCGTTCCAAATATAAAAGTGCTCATTCATTCGAAAAATGGCCAAAATCCCTCATACGTCACGACGAAGTTGTGAGTTCAATCCAAAACGGTCGCTACATTTCCAAAAAGTACTTATGGGCCGAAAACGGACACCGTGTGTAAAAGTTACGTTCAATTCTTCCTACGCCGACTCTCCAAGCGTTCCACGTGTGCAAGTGCTCAATCTTTCGAAAAATTGTCAAAATACCTCGTACGTCACGATGAATTCGTGAGTTCAATCCAAAACGGTCGATACATTTCCAAAAAGTACTTATGGGCCTAAAACGGACACCGTGTGTAAAAGTTACGTTCAATTCTTCCTACGCCGACTCTCCAAGCGTTCAAATTATGCAAGTGCTCAATCTTTTGAAAAATTGTCGAAATACCTCGTACGTCATGATGAATTCATGAGTTCAATCCAAAACGGTCGCTACATTTCTAAACTGTACTTATGGGCCGGAAACGGACACCGTGTGCAAAAGTTACGCTCAATTCTTCGTACGCCGACTCTCCGAGCGTTCCTAGTATGCAAGTGCTCAATCTTTCGAAAAATTATCGAAATACCTCGTACGTCACGACGAATTTGTGAGTTCAATACAAAATGGTCGCTACATTTCTAAAAAGTACTTATGGGCCCAAAACGGACGCCGTTTTCAAAAGTTACCCTCAATTCTTCGAACGCCGACAATCCAAGCATTGCAAATATAAAAGTGCTCATTCGTTCGAAAAATGGCCGAAATCCCTCATACATCACGACGAAGTGGTGAGTTCAATACAAAACGGTCGCTACATTTCCAAAAAGTACTTATGGGCCGAAAACGGACACCGTGTGC
>NW_019253969.1:0-1200 GCF_002742605.1 Olea europaea var. sylvestris
AAATAAAATCCAGTCTTTAACAATAATCTAAATTTTCCTATTGCCTCTACTTCCATTCTATTGCCGTCGCCAGCATAGATGTACCTTTCACCATCACTTGGTTTTCGGCAACTCAGGCAACCATGCATAGACATACTGATATGAGTTGTTGCACCAGAATCTATCCACCATGTATGTCTAGGTACCGAAGTTAAATTAACCTCAGAACAAATCAAATGAAGAAGGGTACTTTTCTTTACACGCCATGCGTGGTAATTGGTGCAATTTTTCTTCTTATGACCTGCAGCTCCACAGAAGAAACAACCACCTTCAGTTGGTTCCTTATGCTGTGGTGCCATACCTGCAGCTTCCTTATTAATCTTCCTTTTCTTGTTGCTTTTGTCCTTAGAGGTGGTGGCTAAATGAGCACTTTCTGTCTTTTCATGCTTCAGTCTTTCCTCTTCCTGGACACAGTGTGAGATGAGCTCATTAAGGGACCATGAGTCCTTTTGACAGTTGTAGCTCACCTTGAATTGACTGAAATGTGTCGGAAGGGATATCAGAACAAAGTGCACTAACAAGTCTTCAGATAAATCCAACTTGAGTGCCTTTAGTTTTGAAGCAATGTGAGACATTTCCATAATGTACTCCCGAATGTTTCCTTTCCCTTTATACCTCATTGAGACAAGATTTGCCAAAAGTGTACTTGTTTCAGCCTTTTCAGTCTTGGCAAACCTCTTCTCAAGGCCCTCAAGGAAACCCTTAGCCGTAGTCACCTTATCGAATATAGTGCCCCGGAATGCTTCTGGAATAGCACGCTTCATGACCATTAAGCTTATGCAGTTCAATCGTTCCCACTTTTTCATCTCCCTCTTGTCATCAGAGGTACTCTTATCAATAAGTGTAGCAGGATGATCGACCCGTAAAGCAAGGTCTAGGTCCATGACTCCGAGAACAATCATAACGTTCTCTTGCCATGCCCTGAAGTTTGTGCTATTTAACATTGGAATTGAATTGATGCTAGCAGAGATATTAGCAGCAGAACCTGAAACTGAATTTGAGAACATTTATTATGAATAGCTCACATGAATATCTTTAATATGCAAATAATAATAATAATCTCAAATAGTGGTAGGGTCCATCACAAGATACCAAGCACAACATCAATATCCAGTCTTTGGATAGAGATATTGACTTGTAAGCGGTACTCTTGGCGTAGTG
>NW_019253970.1:0-1200 GCF_002742605.1 Olea europaea var. sylvestris
ATAGAGATAACCAATTAACTTGTATAAGGACTTATCTGAACATTGCATTCCTATTAAATAAATTAATGCTAAGTAAAAATTCGAGATTTTATAGTGTCCGTTTTGGGCCCATAAGAACTTTTTGTACATGTAGCGACCGTTTTGGATTGAACTCACCACTTCGTCATGACGTACGAGGGATTTTGACCATTCTTCAAAAGAATGAGCACTTGTATATTCAGAGCGCTTGGAGAGTCGGGGGACGAAGAATTGAGCGTAACTTTTGCACACGGTGTCCGATTTGGGCCCATAAGAACTTTTTGGAAATGTAGCGATCGTTTTGGATTGAACTCGCCACTTCATCGTGACGTACAAGGGATTTTGGCGATTTTTCGAAAGAATGAGCATTTGCATATTTAGAACGCTTGGAAAGTCGGCGGACTAAGAATTGAGTGTAACTTTTCCACACGGCGTCCGTTTTCGGCCCACAAGAACTTTTTGGAAATGTAGCAACCGTTTTGGATTGAACTCACCACTTCGACAGGACGTATGAGGGATTTCGGCCATTTTTCAAAAGAATGAGCACTTGCATATTTGGAACGCTCGGATTGTCGGCGTACGAAGAATTGAGCGTAACTTTTGCACACGGTGTACGTTTTGGGCCCATAAGTACTTTTTGTAAATGTAGCGACCGTTTTGGATTTAACACACAACTTCATCGTGACGTATGAGGGATTAAGTACTTTCATATTTGGAACGCTTGGATTGTCGGCGTACGAAGAATTGAGCGTAACTTTTGCACACGGTGTCCGTTTTGGGCCCATAATTACTTTTTTGGAAATGTAGCGACCGTTTTCGATTGAACTCACCACTTCGTCGTGACATAAGAGGGATTTCGGCCATTTTTCGAAAGAACGAGCACTTGCATATTTGGAACGCTTGGATTGTCGGCGTACGAAGAATTGAGTATAACTTTTGCACACAGTGTCCATTTTGGGCCCATAAGTACCTTTTGGAAATGTAGCGACCGTTTTGGATTGAACTCACAACTTCTTCATGACGTATGAGGGATTCTGGCGTTTCTTCGAAAGAATGAGCGCTTGTGTATTTAGAACGCTTGGAGAGTCGGCGGACGAAAAATTGAGCGTAACTTTTGCACACGGTGCCGCTTTGGGCCCATACGAACTTTTTGGAAATGTAGCGACCATTTTGGATTGAACT
>NW_019253971.1:0-1200 GCF_002742605.1 Olea europaea var. sylvestris
GATTAATTTAACAATCGTTGGATAAATTAATTAATTGAATTTGTTATTTATAATCTCGAATTAATTAATTGGATTAATTAATTTACGAACCGGATTTAATTAATTGGATTAATTAAATATTGGACCGGACCGGGCCGGGTCCGTTTGGGTTTATATATATATGCAGCTAGGGTTTGAGGTCCAATAAGGGATTCATTATTCTTGCTAGCACAAGAAAGAAACCCTAGCAGTTGCTGTCTTCTCTCTGTGTGGATTTCATTGGAGGCTGGACAATTGGACAGCTGTGGGAGGCAGATTCAAGCTGCTGGAAAGGAACAACGCGAAAGAGTTTGCAAATCACAAGTAAAGGTATATTTCTAATCACAGTTTTTATCTAAATACAAAGCTGAATCCTGAATGGGAATTGAAATTTGTTAAATTTCGCTGTGCATGTTTAAGTAAATTCCCAACATCAAGCTGGCCAAAGGATGAGATGGTTAATTATTAAGAGTGGATATTTTTGGCCAAAGATGGGAGAACTATGCATTCAGTACGCAAAAAGTTGTTTAGCATGCCAAAAGCATGGTCCAATACAAAGGGCGCCAGCGCGAGAGATGGCACCTATTATTAAACCTTGGCCGTTCAAAGGTTGGGCGATAGATCTAATAGGGAAGATCTACCCTCCATCGTCCAAGCAACATACTTTTGTTATAGTTGCAACCGACTATTTCACTAAATGGGTAGAAGCGGTACCTTTAAGAGAGATCACCCAGAAGAATGTTATAGAGTTTATCCGCGATCACATTATTTATAGGTTTGGAATTCCACAAACTTTAATGGTAGATCACGGAACATCTTTGAATGGAGATCAAGTAAACAAATTTTTGAGCGAGTTTGGGGTTAAACTAGTAAACTCCACACCGTACTACGCTCAATCCAACGGACAAGCGGAATCTTCTAATAAGATTCTAAAAAATATCATCAGAAAGATGATAGAGGAAAACGCCAAAAATTGGCACGAATGTTTGAATAAGGCTTTATGGGCTTATAGAACATCAACTTGGTCAAGTACCAAAGTTACTCATTTCCAACTTGTTTATGGACAGGAGGCCGTTTTGCCTATGGAAATCAACGTGCGATCAATTCGAGTGTGCTTACAACATAAGTTGAATGATGATGAGTATGCCGAATCGCTAGTTCAAAATTTATTAAGTTTAGATG
>NW_019253972.1:0-1200 GCF_002742605.1 Olea europaea var. sylvestris
CCCCCCCAATGCATCTCATATGGAAGAAAAATTATTTTAGTACCAATTCTTCCCAACTATTTTAGAATTCATGTGCCTCAATCAAATTGGGGCAAGTTCGAAGACATGCAAATTAACCTTGGGAAATTAACGCAATTACATAGGAAGAGAATAGAAAAGCCACATTTATCATAATGGAAACAAGAATAACACTTCAAATAAGTTCAGGCTCCTGAAATTATGTTCTAGATATACTTTCCGATAACAAATTAAACAAAAATTCAAATCATAAATAAGCATACCCATTAGAGTTAAATAGTAGCACAATAAGAAAATTGAAAGAGAAACAAAAGGAAAGAGATGAAGAAAAACCTACTTCGCTGAAGAGAGTCCGAGCTGATTCGGGTTGAAGTTCGCCACGAAAAGCAGAAAATTACTCCAATATGGCGGCCTTTATAACTCGGTCCATCACCGACTAATAAAGTTGTAGAAAACTCTGAAAAAAAAAAAAGACGTTCCTTTTCTTTTTCGAATAAACTGAAAGTTCATTAATTTCCTCTACTTTAACAAAATTTTTAATAAAAAATGATAAAATGTATTATTGAAAATTAAAATAAAACAAAACCTAAATATAATAAAATGTGAGAATTAAAATTGAGGTTTGACAAACGAAAAGTTGATAAAATTTTATAAAATAAATATTAAATGAAACTCATTTTCAACTACATATTTCATATATCTATAATTTTTATCAACTTTTCATATTTCATTATTCTTTTAATCAAAACCTGCGTAAAATCGAATTTTTTATCCAAACGAAACAGTAAGCCCCCATTTGGCCCTCATTTTGTGGAAATGAAAATGAGTGTAGTAGTGTTTGTTTGAAAAATGAGTGGTTAAAAAAAAAGGAAAAATTTTCGATTTACGTGTAATATTATCTTATGGAAGATTGTGTAATTAAAAATAAAAGAGGAAAAAATAAAATGAAATGAAATAAAAATTAATGGAGGCCAAACGGGGGCTAAGTAATAAGAATAAATTAAATTCAAATCACTATTTAAATATTGAAATTGCAATCAAAATATTAGACAATTTTGAATTGGACAATGAATGCTTCAAATTGATAAGAGTGTTTTACACGCTTAATCATGCGTATAAACTTGATATATAAATGTTAATTGAGTGAATTTCTACCTAATTCACTATAAATATAATAATGGG
>NW_019253973.1:0-1200 GCF_002742605.1 Olea europaea var. sylvestris
CGGCATATTATAACAATCTAAAATGCTCTTGGTTTTTTATATCAGTATTTTACATTTTTCCCCATTAGAATGAGAAAGCAATAAAACAGGAGATGCATGTACCTTAGTGACTGCATCCTTATCTCCGGTTTTCTCCAGTTCTATGATTTTTGGAGTTTCCAAGTTTATAATAATCTGTTTCATTCCTTGTCTGAGCAAGCTACAAGCATACCTGCAGAAAAAGAAATCTTGAGTCAGCAATTTTGGGACAAAAAAATGAGAAAAAAATTAGTTTTACAAAAATTGTACTGAGAATTTACCCAATGTTAATAGCAGTTTCCATCTTATCTCCGGTTAGAACCCATAATTTTATTCCTGCTTGTGCAAGTTTATCAATGCATTCAGGAACCTGACACAACCAAAAGTAGAAATAAAATTAATATCCATCTCTATATTTTTATATATTGGTCCATTTCCGTTCTGTAAGAAAATTTAAAACCTTACCCCCTGTTGTAGCTTGTCCTCAACAGCTGTTGCTCCAAGAAGAATCAAATCTTTTTCTACTTTTTGGGCCACTTCATCAATCATTGCCTCGCGATCTGCACTGACTGAGTTTTTTGCCTCTACAAATTTTTCATTGAACTCCTTATATTCTTCCTCACTGAGTTCCCGATAAGCAAGTATTAAGGTCCTCAAGCCTGCATTAGCATATTCATTTACATGTTCTTTCGTTTCCTCTTCGAAGTTCCTTCCATTTATGGAAAGCCTCTCAAACATGACACTGCAATGCCAAAAACAAGGACAAAAAAAGGAGTGAGATTAGATATTAGAAAAAAATAGTGGTCTAGGAAACAGCTGATATCAGAGTTAAGCAATTGACTAACCTGTCAGCACCTTTGCTGAGTAATAGCAGCTTTCCTTCCTCGTCCCTTACTATCACGGACATTCGCTTTCTTGTGCTGTTGAATTCTAATACATTTAAAAGTTTGTATGACCTGCATAATCAGAAAATCCTTTTAGAATATGTTTGAATATTGCTTGATCAATGAAATCTAAATCCAGTGTATTGTTTATGGAGTATTTGTACATCTTGTTCGTTGATCATTTCCACACATAAAATAAGAACGCTAAATACGTTGTTATCAGGCACGAAGAAGGAAGCATTAGCAGGGGAAAATCTGCTCTATGCTTTCTCTTAGTTTCCCGATAATTAATTATCCA
>NW_019253974.1:0-1200 GCF_002742605.1 Olea europaea var. sylvestris
GATGGTGTCGGAATGGGCCGAAATTTTGCAAGTTGATTGGAAACGGCCCGCGAAATTGGACTCAATGCACGGACCCAAGATCATGGGATTTTAGCCAAATTCCTTTGTTTGGGCCTCCGAATAATTAATTTCCCTATTAATTATGTCAGGTTGAAGAATTGCTGGGCAGAAAATTAACAAAGCAAAATCGCACCAGGGGCAATTTTTTCGTTTTTTGCGACGGTGTCGGAATGGGCCGAAATCTGGCATGTTGATTAGAAAAGGTCCGGGAAATTAAACTCGGGGCGCAGACCCGGGATCACGGGATTTTAGCCAAATTCCTTCGTTTAGGTCTCTGATCAATTAATTTTCGTATTAATTATGTCAAATTGAAGAACTGCTGGATAGAAAATTAACAAAGAAAAACCACACCACGGGCAATTTTTTCATTTGGCGCGACGGTGTCGGAATGGGCGAAAATTTGGCAGGTTGATTGGAAACGGCTTGCGAAATTGGACTCGGGGCACAGACCCTGGATCATGGGATTTTAGCCAAATTCCTTCATTTGGGCCTTCGAATAATTAATTTCCTTATTAATTATGTGAGGTTTGACAGAAAATTAACAAGAAAAATCGCACCGGAGGCAATTTTGTCATTTGGCACGACGGTGTCGGAATGGGCCGAAATTTGGCAGGTTGATTGGAAATGGCCAGCGAAATTGGACTCGGGGCATAGACCCGAGATAATGGGATTTTAGCCAAATTCCTTCGTTTGGGCCTCCAAATAATTAATTTCCTTATTAATTATGTTAGTTTGAAGAAGTGTCGGACAGAAAATTAACGAAGTCAAACCGCACCAGGGGCTATTTTGTCATTTTTTGCGACGATGTCGGAATGGGCCAAAACTTGTTAGGTTGATTGGAAATGGCCCGCAAAATTGGACTAGGGGCTCAGACCCGGGATAAGGAGATTTTAGCCAAATTCTTTCGTTTGGGACTCCGAATAATTAATTTCCTTATTAATTATGTCAGGTTGAAGAATTGTAGGACAGAAAATTAACAAAGCAAAACCCCACAAGGGGAAATTTTTTTATTTTTCGCGACAGTGTCCGAATGAGCTGAAATCTAGCATGTTGATTGGAAAAGGCCCGCGTAATTGGACTCGGGGCACAGACCCGGGATCACGGGATTTTAGCCAAATTCTTTCGTTTGGGCCTCCGATT
>NW_019253975.1:0-1200 GCF_002742605.1 Olea europaea var. sylvestris
AAATTTTAGCCCATTCCGACACCGTCGCGAAAAATGACGAAATTGCCCCCGGCGCGATTTTTGTTTCCGATCAATCTGTCAAAGTTTAGCCATTCCGACACCGTCGCGAAAAATGACGAAATTGCCCCCGGCGCAATTTTTGTTTCCAATCAATCTGTCAAATTTTAGCCCATTCCGACACCGTCGCGAAAAATGACGAAATTGCCCCCGACGCGATTTTTGTTTCCGATCAACCCGGCAAATTTTAGCCCATTCCGACCCCGTCGCGAAAAACGACGAAATTCCCACCAGCGCGATTTTTGTTTCCGATCAACCTGTAAAATTTTAGCCCATTCCGACACCGTCGCGAAAAATGACGAGATTACCCCCGGCGCGATTTTTGTTTCCGATCAATCTGTCAAATTTCAGCCCATTCCAACACCGTCGCGAAAAATGACGAAATTCCCCCTGGCACGATTTTTGTTTTCAATCAACCTGTCAAATTTTAGCCCATTCCGACCCCGTCGCGAAAAATGACGAAATTGCCCCCGGCGCGGTTTTTGTTTCCGATCAACCTGGTAAATTTTAGCGCATTCCGACCCCGTGGCGAAAAATGACGAAATTGCCACCGGCGCGATTTTTGTTTCCGACCAATCTGTCAAAATTTTAGCCCATTCCGACACCGTCGCGAAAAATCACGAAATTGCCCCGGCGCGATTTTTGTTTCCGATCAATCTGTTAAATTTTAGCCCATTCCGACACCGTAGCCAAAAATGACGAAATTGCACCCAGCGCGATTTTTGTTTCCGATCAATCTGTCAAATTTTAGCCCATTCCGTCACCGTCGCGAAAAATGACGAAATTGCCCCTGTGCGGTTTTTGTTTCCGATCAACCTGGAAAATTTTAGCCCATTTCGACCCCGTCTGGAAAAATGACGAAATTGCCACCAGCGCGATTTTTGTTTCCGATCAACCTCGCAAATTTTAGCCCATTCCGACCCAGTCGCGAAAAATGACGAAATTGCCCCCGGCGCGATTTTTGTTTCCGATCAATCTGTCAAATTTTAGCCCATTCCGACACCGTTGCGAAAAATAACGAAATTCCCCCGGCGCGATTTTTGTTTCCGATCAATCTTTTAAATTTTAGCTCATTCCGACACCGTCGCAAAAAATGACGAAATTGCCCCCAGCGCGATTTTTGTTTCCGATCAATCTGTCAAA
>NW_019253976.1:0-31885 GCF_002742605.1 Olea europaea var. sylvestris
GGGGTCTTTGATAAGGACATCTTGAAGGCTTCACGTCTTATGGCGTATGTGAGGGCGGAGATAGCTTCCGTAATGTGAAGGTCAGGTATCTGAAGTCTTTCCTTATTAAACCTCGTTATAAATCCTCACCATTTGGTCCCTAGTGAAGTTGCATAAGAGAGGCTACAATCTTTCTGATTCCCTTGCTACTTGCAAAGAAGGCTGAGAACTTATCAGTCAAATCTGAGAATGAGGCTATGAAGTTGGGCTCCAACGTCGAGAACTAATCCCTAGCAGCATTAGTCAGCATTTGCGGGAAAGCTTTGCACATAACTTGATTTGGTGCCACTTGCAAGTTCATGACATCGATATATACATTGAGATGGTTGATTGGGTCTGTCGTCCCATCATACTCTTTAATGCGAGGATATTTGAAACTGTCAGGCAAAGGATATGACAATATATTCGGCGTGAATGAGGTGTTAGGGGTAAAACCCGTTGGCCCTGAGCATTCTATTGCAGGCCGGTTGTGATTCTTTCTTGAATGATTCAGGAAATCTCTCCAGAATCCATAGCAATCAATCTTGAGCCCGAGGCCATGTTGCGAATACTCGAGGTCCCTACTCCACCAGTTGCGAGGTTTGGTGCTCGGGCTCGAGCATCGATCATAAAACCACGATGCTCTACTTGCACCGGTGACAGATGCGAATTTTTTTGACTTAACAGCTGCATTAGCGTGGACACCTACTGACGGAGCTCTTCGAAGGCTTCAATTGTGACGATCACCGGCTGGGGTGCGGGCAGTCCTGACGACTCTTCTTGAGGAGCCGGTTGATCTTTAGCAGGATGAGGGATGAGAGCGGATGCGCTTGCGAGAGGAAGACCTGATCGCGTGTTAACCATGAGTTTTGGTAGCGTTCCCATAGACAGGGCCAATGATGCTACCAAAAATCGTACATGTTGATTTCCTGAGCTTGAGGCTTTGAATGAGCATGATCGTGGTCTTTTGGTACTTGAAACAAAGGCAACGAGGTATGTTCTCATCGTCCTTCCGATGCTTAAGTCAAAAAGGGAATTATGTGCGTGAGGCTATAAACTAGAAATGATGAAAATGTGGCTGAATAATGTCCAAGGTTGGAATTTATAGAGGTAGAGAGTGTACTCTTAGTAGGATTGTGCCAATTAGATGTATTTATCCAATGGAGTCCTGTTAGTTAAAGGGGTTAGACCAATGCCATAATTATATTTGGGATAGAATTCTTGCAGGAGTCAAATATTGAAGTAATATGGTAAAGTTAGAGTCCCAATCATATAGGAGTCTTATTGGGATTAGTAATAACAATCGTAGGTTGCGAGGAGAATATATCTCGAAGACCGTTCTTGCTCGAGGATAGGATCATGAAAATGAGGATACAACAAGGCTAGCAGTGCTCGAGCATTTTATCCCGAGAAATAATGCTTGAGCACTACAGATGTGGAATCGCAAGTTTCTGAGAGAAGTCCTCGGGATTAAGTGTTCGAGCATAACCAAACTTTCTACATCAGCCAATATTGTGCTTGATCAAGAGTTGCAAGTTCTCCAACAAGTTTTGAATTTTTGGGTTGCTGATGCAGTTTGCATAATGTTCTTTGGATACTCAAGAAATGGGACATGAAGGGTAATATATACCATTTTCAATCTCCAGTTTCTTTGTTAACTGTAATTTGTGCGGTTGACGGATGTTGTGCTCGATATGTGTAAAGAAAGTAGTTGTGGTAGTAAATTTATTTTTTGAAATTTTTTGGTATCTTGATGAGCATGATTATGATGGATTCAATGCGGGATGATATTTCCATTTGTGAATTATGTAGACAGGTGTGTAATGGCTGGGTTATATATATTTTTCCTTCACTTATTTTTGAGGTTTTTGTTGAAGTCGGGGATCGCAGCGAGACTTTGTTGGTTTAGGTTTCAGAGACCAACTGAATTGAATGATAGCCAACCTAATGATCTTCCTTCCGCTATAGAGGAGGCATTTTTAGTAGAAAATGGCTTTAATGAGATGTAAATGGTTGAAATCAATGCTGTAGCTGGTAACATAGATTGTCTCCAGTCTCTTACAAGAGGGGTCTTTGATTCTTCTGAAGCAAATCGGATTACAGATTGCAACTCTCTAAAACAGGTAAATTTTACAATGTTTTGAATAATTATTTGCTTGTTGGAACATGGATAACAGCAAGGGTGTACCGGTGGCTTCAAGGTTTTCTCACGGTATTTAGGGAAAACTATACCATGGTGATGGTTTAATACTGCACAATGTACATGTTTTATAGTTTCCTATGCCAAGTGAGACCTATGTTTTCATGTTCCTTTTATTCTCAGATACAAGGCCAAATAAAATCCAATTAATATTAGATAAAAATTAGTAAATAATATTTATTTGAAATATATTTAGGAAATGAGAGTCTACTTGCTTTTTACTTTAAGTATTAGTTTACTCTTTCGTAGAAGCTGATTTAAAACATACTTATATTTATTCTACAATACTAAATATTCAATTACGACTCTACCAAGTGCAATGCACTGTACCAATTGCTTATATTGTTTGACTACATGTTGCATCTTTGACTTGGAATAAATGTATTTCACTATTAATTTACATTTCATTTTATGGGATCTTTGTCATTTGCTAGACTTTCTTATTTTGCAGAATTATGTCTTTTTGAAATAAATCAATCGATAAATAGCAAAGGAAAACACAACTAATAACTAGTGTTGCTACTATTTGAGGTAAATTACATGCCGTTAATCAGGTTTTAATTTTAAGATTTGAATTTTTTCTTGTGCAATGAAATGTACAGCAGTCAACCACTAACTATTTACACTTCTTCAAAAATATCATTGAACAAGTGGCTGCTTATGCATGTGTTTGGCCCCCATTTTTATCTCATTCTCATTCTCATTTTTTTCTCTCTCTTATTTTCAACCACACAATCTTCCATAAAATAATAATACACACAAATCAAAAACTTTTCATTCTTTTTCAACCACACATTTTTCAAAAAAAACATTATTTCATCCATTAAAATTAGCTAAGAATGGGAGTCAAACACATGCTATATGAGAGACCCAAGTAAGATGATCAAGGGGGATGCATTAGAGTAGATTGACTGTTTCTATATGTGGAAATGTAGGTTAAGTTTTATTTTATTCACTTAGTTTTAGTTGGGACAATGTAACTACTTGATTTGATAAAATGTGCATGTGTCATCATTTTTTAATTATACGATGTGTGCATATGTTGAATTTTTAAGCATTTCTTTTAGGCAATTGACGGTATCAACCTACCAAACTATGCAAGTGGTAAAAATCCTTTACACAAATGATCTTGTATTGTGATTATATAATGTGTATATTTCTTCTTTTTATAGTCACAATAATTATCAAACCTCGTAATATGAAATTTCAATAGTGTGTTCTATATTCAAAAAGTAATCTATCCTTTACACTAATATTATGAAATTTTATCTGGACACAATGAATCTTCAATACACGTCTCTCGTAAATCTTTTAAAATTCAACACGCTAATGTCACCTCAAAAAAAATACAGCCCATGCATTACATGGGCAAATGACTAGTTGTTATGTAAAAGAAAGGATTTATTTTTACATTTTTAAAGGCAAAATTATTTATGTATTGAAATCATTATAAAATTAGAAATAATGTAGATTCTAGTAATCTTGGAATTGATCACCTAAATCCATGTTGGCTTTACAAAAATTGTAACTTTTCCGAAGGATTTTTTTACTATTTCCAAGAAAATTTATTTTCTTTCATTAGTCAACGGAATTTAATAGATTTTGACAAAAAGCGCAACAAGTTCACATAATGAAAATGAAATTTCTGTTGACTAGTTTATTTGTTTGGCTTGAACTCTTATGATTATGGATTAATAGTTCATTTCTTTTATTTATTTTTAACTTATACGTATTAATTAGCGTTTGAGATCTAATGCATATTTGATATTGATTTTTCTCCTCAAAAAACCAATTTTTAATCGTTATTTTACTATTTCAGCCATTATTTTTTATTTCTTCTATCACGGGTAAAATTCACTCTTCTCTCTAACAATCAAAAAATCAATTCTCAAAATCACTACTGAACAAGCCCCTAAACTTCGATTAAAGGTATTTCATTGATACTCCTCTCAGTGTCTATTCTTTCAAACATTTTAAGGTACAGGAAATGCCCACCCTCTATTTTGCTTTAAAAAATATCAAGTGATAAAAACATTTAATTAATAATTGTTATTTTATGAAAATCAGTATAAATAATGGCAAATAGTAAGAAGAAAAATTGATATCTGGGAGTGTCTTCGATTGAGATTTAGACGGATTTTAAATATCCTTCTAAATTTAGGTATTTTCAATTGAAATTTTAATGAAATCCATTAAAACTCAGATGCCTCTAATTGAGATTTTTAATGAAATTTAATAAAATCATTTAAAATTTAGGTAACGTCAATAACTAATAGATTTATAAAGCTTTTATTAGTAGAAGGATTTTAAAAGATTTTGATTGATTTCAAGCTTAAAAATACATATAATAAAATCTTTTGAGATATCATCATGTTTTATGAGATTCATATGGAATTTGTAAAAAATTATTTAAATGTACAAAATTCATTAGAATTTATAATCTTTTAAAATATATCAAAATCTTAGATGATGACATCCCGTTAATGTCACTGTGCTCAAACTAAGCCTTATTTATAAAATGAAATGCCCAGTTTCGAGGCTATCCACGTAATCTCTAAAGGAAAATGCCACTTTATCCAAAGATGTTTGACACTCAGAGTGACCGATCCTCACAAAGTGCAAGGGTGAGAATAGAATAATGTCTGACTCTCGAGGTATGTGTGTTCGATCATCCCCTATATTAATCATTATGTTCCTCTAGCTCATTCTTGGACAAAAAACACCACTACTTGGAGCTAAGAAATCATTAGTACGACTTTATTTTGTATCATTTGTAATACCATTTTTACGAGTCCTATTGGCGATGGATGATGCTAAACTATTGTATGAAGATTTAGCCTAAAAATCATCTTCATCAAATCCTTATGATTTCAATGAATAATAAAGTTTCGGCCATCATGGGGATAACCGTGAGAAAACGAAAACGCAAGAGCAAACAAATTTACAGGAAGTAACCTACACGAAGTTAATGAATATGAAGTTAGAGATATGTCACTAGCCCCATTAAATCAAATTTTATTTTTCTTTCTCATATTTTCAATCACACAATCTTTCATAAATAATATTACAGGTAAATTGAAAATTTTTCCTTCTTTTTCAACCACCAATTTTTTTTTTAAAAAAAAAAACTATTCCATCCATTAAAACTTTTTGATTTTTGGAACTTCTTAAACATGTTTAAATATTTGAAGGCAATACTCATTTTACTTGGTGGTTACGAAGATATAAATACTAGAGTAATACTCTTTGTAATCGATTGCGCAATGTTACGTGTATGCCACGCAAGTGACTACGATAGTGAACAACTATAAATAACATTAATCTAAATATTAGACCTGTTCATTCCAATATTGGAATTTTTCGGAATCAACAATTTTGTTTATTAAGAATCATTTTACAACATTCACGTCAAGTAATTGGATATTTTCTTTTATTCAATTTTACAATTACGTCTATATTTTTATCAAAATAGAAGGAATTCATTACTTGGTTGATGAAATTCGTGATTTAGCTAGAAAACTCACTCTTTTAAAATGGAATTATGCTACAAGTACATGATTTTTGCACAAGAAACTTTTTATAGACACGAGTGTCAAAACATCATTTAAAGATAGAGAAGAAAATAAAACACAGATGGACAAGAAATTTCCATTTCAAAATCCCGTATGAATTCTGTAAGTTTTCCCTATACTCGGGGAAAAATCCTTTAAAATAAGAGAAATGCAAAATACTTGAATTAATTTTAAGCAAAAAAAATAATAATAATAAATAAATAAATAAATATATTTTGCGTTTGGTGAATAATTCCATGAATTTTGATAAAATTTATAAAATGGAATGGTTAATAAATTAGAAAAGAAAATATAAGTCGGAAGATTAAATTGAAATGAATAAAAGTTTGGTAACCAACATGACACAAAACTATAAGGTGAATGATCTCCAGTTAAATTTCCCCTTGTCATTGCTATAAATACCATTCAGTTCTTCCTTCAAGCCGAACCCATACACTGATATAAAACGCACTTTTCACACACAAAAAACTGTAATATAGATGTTGTTGGTAATTCGACTAACGGAATCAAAAGAACAAATAAAATAAGCAGAAAAAAATTGAAAAGTAGATGAAGAGAGGTATGCCAAAGTAAATCTCCTTAAGACAGATTTCGCCCTCCAATGAAGTGCAAACGGGATTATGGACGTCTGTCTCCCAAGATACAACGCTCCTTCCAAAGTTGATACTGCACAATATCAACCTTGTCGGTCGAACCAATGAAAGATCGTACTCGAACGGAATAACCACGAAAATATAAGAGATTTTTTTTTTTAGCAGAATATGGAGAGAGAAGAATTTAGAAATCAATTGAATTTGTAATTGATTTGGTGTGTCAAAAACGAATCCTGGGTTCTCTATTTACAGAGATTGAAGTGTCTCATGGAATAGGTGTGTGATATTTCAGGAATTGGTGCACCACTTGGTTTGATTCGTCTTAGCCATTGGATCGCACTATTTTCATGATCTGACGGCCCAGATTAAACCATGAAGTGAAGTGTCCATTCATCATACCTATTCACCAATTTCTGAACAGTCACAGCCATGCGGATGCCACGCGTACATCTAACCGCCATGCAGGCGAAGGGACGGGACCTACCACTTGTGCGCCACCTAGAATGCCAACTCACCAAGCCTTGTGCTGCCACGTCATCGAACCACAAGTCCATTTCCGAAAACTATAAGGCTCCCCAGCTCCTCGCGACGATGCGTACGTGCGAAGTGCGCCTCTAAAGCGCCCAATGCGTACTTTGTGACGTGCGCGTGTGCGTGCGCGTGCCGGGTCCGGGGCTAGCCTTTGGCTAACTAAAGTTAGCCAAGTGGTAGGTAACTTATTAAATTATATATTATTCACACAACCCACTATATAAACAAGACTATTTTCTTGTAAACTTTCGATGTGGAACTCCTTTCTATATAAAAACACTTAAAATTGGCTTATCAACATATGGGCATATATTGGAGACTTTTTCAATTCACCCAAATTAATTATAATGGCCCACATCAATAAATATTTAATTTAATATTTTAAACCCAAATCAAATTCAATTAATTCCAACAATAGATACATACAGATTTCATACACTGAGAGAAATTGTAATGGGGTCGGCGCAGGTGCATTTGGAGAAAATGGAGGCGCGTAAGAACTACGCGAACCTTTGGCACACAGATCTCATACATTCTCCTGAATCCGATCCTCTTTTTATGGTTCTATATTTTTTTCAGTCCAATTTTTTTATCGACATATAATGTTAATTTCTGTATCTATTTGGAAAATTCTGTCAAATTATACTATTTCACTCGAAAGTATAATAAAAAGTTTAGACACAATATGGATCGCTAATACCGCATGGATCTTCATTTACCGTTTTTCACTTGAAAATGCTATGAAAAAACCAGTTTTATTAATCAAAAGTCTAATAGAAGTATCGTTCTTTAATTGTTTTTGATATTATGGTTGATTTGATTCATTTGAATATATTCTGACGTGTTTCTTTTGGCAGTTTGCTGTTTCGCACTTCTGTGGTGCGCAATTTAATTTAACATTGTTTTTGTATGTTTTCTAGTTGACAACTGAGAACTGGATAAATTTATATCTAATAAATCATTTTGAATTGTTTCATTGCATTCATGCTAGCTCTAAATTGCGAGTACACGAGTACAATTGAAATAGCGGAGGAGCCAGGGGAAGACAAAAACGCGTGTTTATAAAATCCGTGTACATGAAAATTTTACTTATTTCTCCTCTCCTCTTAACTAATTGTGCTTGCTTGCTTTTCGTCTTATTTTAGTGGTCCATGCGCTTCATACATGCTGAGAAAACGAGCTCTTTACAATGACATGTCTAGGTAAATGATGACTTCTCCATGAAAGATTGATAATGATCAAATTATGTTTTCAGTCTACCTTACGACGTGCTCTTCTTTAGGTATACATGCTGTGGGGATTACATGCCTTGTAGCGGTCGATGCGGAGAAAGTAACTGCCCTGAATTTTGTCTTTGCACGGGGGTTTGGCATTTACTTGACACATTTTGATCTCTAATGTATGTCTGATACACAACACCGAATAAGATTCAACATTCACTTATTTTATTTTTATCAAACTATCTTGCATTGTTCCATCCAACTTAACAAATATACTGTTAGTACATAAGAATGAAGTAGGATAATATAAATTGAAGAAGACTTAACAAATATCATTATCCTCAAATGATATTTGCCTCCACTCGCAATGCTTTTACAGGATTGAAATGACAAATAATTTGTAGGATTAAACAAGCTTTCAATGAAGAATACCAAAAACAAAGTAATTCTTCAAAAATGAATAAGTGAAAATAAAAGCTTTAAATATGTGTTAATTTCTTTCTCTTTGGATGGATAATGGAAAAATAGTTTTTTATATGTTTTAGGGATGAACACACCATGTATTTCGAAAAAAATCAGCCAACAGTCAGATTTTTATACTTTGCTCAAATAGTTATAACTTTGGCTGCCCAAGGATTTTCTGTAAATCCATATGCAACCGCAAGCCTCAAAGGCTTATGCGATTGTATAAGCCATTTTTATGGCGTCATATCCCCTCTTTTTTATTTTTATTTTTTTCCTTTTAATTCATCCACCCACGATTTTGAACAACTAGATTCCAACACTTAGTGCTTGGTTAGATTTAATATTTTGCTCCCTATAATGGTTTGATTATTTGATTACTATGTTCGTGCTTCAGGTTTTCCTCTGCTTTGCAAATTCTGTTGCCTCAACACGCTTTATGTTGCAAGATGAGTTCAACATACAAACAACGAAATGTGATAACTGCATTATTGTACTCTCTCTCTCTCTCCTGTCCAAGCACGCATGCTTAGTGAGCATGTCGCGTTAATGTGTTCATTACTCTCCTTTCCTCGTTTTCTCTACCTGCTTGAGGTTTGTGCATATCTACTGTGATAGGGATTTATGTTCTGCCTGCAGCAGCTGTCTTGCATATTTTCTATCATTGCTCTACTCGTGGGAAGTGAGGACATTGAGGAGGCATCCCAGCTATTGAACTGTCTTTCTGACATGGTTTACTGCACGTAATATATTCCAATTACTTTTTCATTCAAGGTCGAAGTTATTTAAATTAAAAAATATACTAAATCTTAATACCTCTTTCGTTTCGTTTTGGCAGGGTTTGCCCCTGTATAGGTACGTATTGTATCATCAATTAGGATTTTATATCTTGACTTTGCAAACGAAAGATCAACTATACAAGTTTTTTGGGGAAGAAAGATTCGAACTTTTCGAGAGCACCGTGCTTTAAGTTTCAAGTTCTATTTGCGCAACCTTTTGTATCATGGTCTACACTTTGTGCAGACACAGCACATGATTGGAATGGATAAAAGGGATGGAATGTTTGGAGCCCCATCAGTGATGGCAGCGCCTCCTGTCCAACAGATGTCTCGTATAGATCAACCCGTCCCTCCTCAAGTCGGGTATCCACCTCCACCGCCATATGGTCAGCCCCCCACTTATCCTCCACCTGTGTATGGTATGCCCCCGGCTTATCCCCCACCTCCAACAGTGTATGGTCCGCACACAGGATACCCCCCACCTCCACCACGCTATGGCCACCCCCCTGGTTATCCCTCACTGCCACAACCACAAGCCGAGGGCTGCCCCTCGCCTCCACAACCACGACCAAAACCACAACTCCAGGGCTACCCCCCAACCACTTATCCTTCACAAGGTTATGGTTATCCTCCAGCAAATTATCCTTCATCCCCCACCTGATAACAATAGATGAACTCCCCTTTTGGTTTTTTTGAGGTTGTACTTGAATCCTAATTTTGTTTTCAATCGATTTATGCATTAGGTATACTTTGAGAGTATACATATACGTTGACCATGGGACCATTTTTTCTACACTATATTGACAGACTAATTTGCTCGGTCCCTGAGTCGCTTCTTTTTTCTGAGTTCTCAAACTAGCTCCCAATATTCCTCTTGCTGTTGATCCTTTCACGCTAAAGTGACAAGAGACCGGCTCTCTCTTCTTTATGCACAACTAATAGAGTGACTATCTTGTGACTGCATGTAGTTAACGTTATTGAAATAACTTGATTAATCGGTAATTTATCGTAAATAAAGTAATAATTCTTCTATTCGTATTTATGTTTCTTTGTTTGTATAGAAAAATGCTTTACGTGGTCTTTCTTGTAATAAATGTGGATGTTTATGATGTTTTCAATCAAGACTTAATTGTTTTATAAATTATACTGTATATAAATTCTTCCCAAATTGAGGCTAAATAACGACATGCATGAAAATGGGCATGATTTTCTATCGTTTTTTTCATTATGCTATTATTATTGGGATTCATACTATTTTCAATATCCTTACTTGATCTCTTATTCAAATATTATTTGTGCTTTGTCTGGTTTGGACCCAAATCCTACTATTGTAATGTTGTATAATATGAGTTCAAATTTAACTATGGGAGAAGACAAACGTGTATGCCCAGTGTTTTTGCTGGCATTATCCTAATTGCTACAATAACTCAAAATTGTACAGTGTCTTATAATAAAACTCACAAAACTCCACAGACAAATAAATCATCGAGTAGTCCTGGCCTATGTATATTGTATTGTTCGTGTCAATTTGCTATTCCTGAGCCACCAGAGACACTGTCCATGTACGAGTGTTGACGGGTTGAGTGGGTGAGCTTAATTGAAACTTGTACTTTTGAAAAGTTATAGGACTTAATTTATTATTTTTCTTATTTTGTGTTGTTTTACTGCTTTTTTTGTGTTTATTTTAAGAGGGGGAAATTTGTCACTTGAGGGCCAAAATGGATAAAATGATGAACTTTGCTTCATAATTGAAAGGTTGAGGATGAATAAAGGTTATATTTTGCAAAGTTGAGGATGAACAATGCAAATTTCCCTAAACTTAATTATGGTTTTTATTCCTGGTAAATTAGAAAGTTATTTATGATCATTTTAATAAATATTTAAAAACATGGTGTAACCATAGTTATTAAATTCAACCTAAGCGACTCAATTGAGATAATGGACCATCGGGCTATTTGTTGGACAAGTGATTTGGTGGTCGGATAGGTGAGTCATTGCTTAAGAATTATTTAAAATTTTTTTAAAATATATATATTTTTTAAATAATTAAAATTTTTAAGTTATTTGTCACTAATTAATTTTACGTCTTTAAAGTTTAAATTAGTGATTTTATAAACTCATTTATTAGTAATAATTGTTACATTTACATTTTATATATTGTATCGAAAAATTTGTAATATCCCATTTTTTTTATGTAAATATAATTTATTAGTAATTGACTATAAATTTATGTCATTATTTATTAAATTCATCTTAACTAAAATTAAAATTTTCATACATAATAAATCTATAAAATAATTATTTTGGATTATAAAATGAAGGTAAAATTAGACTAACTTCTTTCAAAATACTTCATGAAAATAGTAAATAGTTTATGATTGACATGCCTTGTTTCGGTACTGGGGAAAAATTATTAAAAAATAAGATTTTTTTTTTAAAATTTACATGTCAAATTATTTTATAGAAAAATATAATTGAAAATAAGTTTTCGAATAAATGAATTTTTCAAAAATGAAGGTTAAATTATTAATTTAATTTTACTTTTACTTTTCCTACACAGTAGTAGTACGGTACGAGACGGGGCAAGGACTCTTTTTGTAATTTTCACAGAAAAACGTAGTTTCTCGAAGCCTGAACATTCCGTGTTGCCGCTCCCAAACCTAAACCCCCACGCGGCCACGCCACACACTGATACAGAGCTCCACTGCCTCCGGTCACCCCAAAGCTTACAATCGCAGAACGCAAAATAAATCGCAGATATCTACATCGAACAATTGTTCTTCAATCGATTTTCTGATTAGAGATTTATTTCACGAGAAAAGAAGAGAGCGAAAATGCCTCCAAAGCAATCTAAAACGGATTTAGCAAAGAAGCAGAAGGTAGTAGAGGACAAGACATTCGGATTGAAGAACAAGAACAAGTCCAAGAATGTCCAGAAATACGTCCAATCTCTCCAACAATCAGTCCAGCCCAAACCTGACCCCAGCAAAATCAATGCCAAGGTTTTCCCCCGATCCCAATTCATACCACTCACAAACACGTGGATGTATATGCACTTTATATGGTAGTCATTGACTATTGAGTAATTATTAATCTGTTTATTAGCATTTTCTGGAAAATTACAGAAGAAGAAAGAGGAAGAGAAGGCAAAAGAAAAGGAGCTCAATGAATTATTTAAAGTTGCTGTCAGTCAGCCCAAAGTCCCAGTTGGTGATTTCTCTTACTTACTTTTAACGAGTGTCTTAGAGAAATATATTTTGTTGTGCAGTATAAGCTCAAATGTGTGTATACGAGGTTGATATCATGTGTCCATACACTACTGAGCAGAGTAGTGGATGCCTGTCTATAGCTCTTTTTGCTTATTTTAATTTTTTTCGTTCATATTTGTTAAATTTTGTGTGTAAGAAGGAAATATAATTTCTAGAAATATAGAATTGGTAATGTCGTGGGTTTCTTGTGCTTTTTCTGTTGTTCGTTCTGTGATTGGGATGCATGGGTGACTCAGTTAATTGATATAGAATGGTTTGATGTATTCAGGTGTTGATCCAAAGTCGATAGTGTGCGAGTTTTTCAAGGTGGGACAGTGTGCTAAGGGTTTCAAGTGCAAGTTCTCACATGATTTGAGTGTGCAGAGGAAAGGAGAGAAGATTGATGTCTATAGCGATAAGCGCGACGAAGGTTAGTATACTGAACTCCTACTATAGTTATCTGATGTTTCTGATCTTGTTATAGGATATTTCCCTTTAATTATGACTCGTATTTTGGGTGTTCATTGCTTTGCTTCAAAAAAGGACAAGGAACAATGGAGGACTGGGATCAGGAGACCCTGGAGAAGGTTGTAGCATCCAAGAGCAATGAATACAACAAGAATAAGCCTACTGATATAGTAAGTCTTCATTATTCAATTCACTATTTATATTTCACAGTTACAATCTTTGGGGTGAATGCCAGTGTTCTACTTTCGTCGGTATTTTACCCTTCACTATTAATTATTGTTGTTGTTGTGTATAGAAATTGTAAAAGTTATGGCAGATGAAGCTAGAAATAATCCGAAATAGACGGAAATCTTTGTAGCAAATACATCCATTTTGCAATATAGACTTGTATATCACCTAAAGTAGTTTGTGAGAAATAAATAGATTCCAATATTTAAGGAAAATGAGTTTCTCAAAACCACCAGAAATACTACAGATGAAATTTGCAGATTTTTTTATTTTTTATTTTTTTTTGTCTCCGTTCTGTCTTTTGCTATTTTATTTTCCAGTGCTAACAAATTTTACATAAATGTAGTTCATTTGATCACTAAATTATGTTAGGTGACTTTGGTTGCTGAAAAAATTGTTCCCTTTTCGCAGACATCTTCATTTTATCTACACATTTTTAAGGTTCACTTCACAGAAAAGAAAATCCAAATTGGTGGGAAGCAACCGACTGGTTTTTTTCTGGTTCAGATCTCTTTACTTCTCAGCGAGCAAGTTCCCTTTGCAAATAAGAACTTAACCATGTAAGTACTTATTCTTATTTGAACTTTAATGTGTAGCTCCCAGCTTCGTTTCTTTACACAATAAGAATTTCTGATTATTAATGAATCAGCAATGTTTTTCAAAGATTCAATTAGGATGTAATCATTAAAATTTGATTATTTGCTTGCCATAGCGTATTTGGAAACAAATTGATATTTTCATTTTCCCCAGCAAATGTTGGATATCACATTAATCTACCCATTAACAAGCTATCACAAGAAGATGATTTATTAGGGTCTGAAGGATAATTGAGTGATGAAAACATATTGAGGCACTTTATGCAAGGAAATCTTGAAGGTTAACCGACAACTAACACCACTCTGAAGGTGAATAATATGGTTGTGTTTCTATTCCATAAGATAGTTGTAAAAAAGAATATATTGTACTTGTAAGGAAAAAAGAAAGAAACATAAAACTAATTTATAAATGCCTTCTCCCTGTAGTAGGGTTGTAAGCAAAAACCGTAAAACCGGAAAATCGAACCGAAACTGCATTTTTGAAACCGTCGGTTTGGTGCCACGTGGACCCGGTCAACGAAATGGTTTTGACCTAAATTAAACCGGTTTAAATGGTTTGGTTTAGGTTTGAAAATTTTAATTGCGGTTTAAAACCAAACCGGACTAGCGAAAAAATATATAAAAATATAAAAATGAAAAAATGAAATTTTTTGAAAATTCATCCAAATATGTAAAATTCAATAGTTTTGTCATTTGTGGGTATTTTTGTCAATTTCTAATTTTCTAATACATATATATTATTATTATTATTATCCAGTAATCCTAATATATATCTAATAATTTCAAGACTAACACAATCTATCAAAAGCCTTTTTCTTTTTCAGAATTTAGATGAACTTCAGTCGACTCCCAACACAGTCTTGAGCTACTGTTACCACACACTTCTTTTTCAGATTTTTCACGCTTCTTCAAAGTTAAATTGAAGTCCTTTATACCAAATCAGAGACAAAGAGATTTTAGACTTTCGGTGATAATATTTGTTACGAATAAAGTTTGAGATCAATAATTTTTTTTGAGCAAATTAAGGTAAGAATCTGAAATTAAATGTATTTCGTAACATCATACAAATATAAAATTGTGTAATTCTTATATTTAGATATTATAAACAATTACTTTATTATTGTGGGTGGTTATTCTCTTTATTTAATTAGTATCATTTTTTTCAGATATGATGATCACGAGATCTTGTTGGACATCATTATGTTTTTTGGGCCTTATATCTAGTTTAGTAGACTTTTATTGTAACGTTATTGTATCGTCATTAGCCTAAAAAAGTGAAAAAAATGAAAAAAAATTATGTTTTAGTTTATTGTGATTTCACTTTGATTTAGTTGGTATTTAAATTTATAGTAGATATATTTAGTCCATGTTTGAGCCATATTTTCCCTATCATCATAATGAGAAAATTGACTATTGGAGAGGAGGCTGGGTCTCACATATGAAATGGCAGGTCAACAAAGGCGGCTGGACTTGTGGGATAAAGGTCCAAATTTTCATTTTTTATCCCAAAAATTTGGTTCAAACATGGGCTTAGTTTATTTTAGATTTATTGCTAGTAAGATACAAATATATATTGAATTCAATGAATTAATGACATAAAAGTAGACGGGCAAAAAAATATATGGCTAAACCGACGGTTTAAAATCGGACCAAACCGTTAGATTTAGATTTGAAGTTTTTTCAAACCGTTCAAAATGGTTTGGTTTAGGTTTGGGTTTTTCTCAAATCGTTTTAAACAGTTTGGTTTGAAAATCTGTCAAAAATCGGTAAAACCGAACCGCTTACATCCCTACCCTATAGTACATGCTATCAAACTCATAAGTGAGCACTGAATGGTGCCAAGTTTTTGCTAAATGACTAAAGAGGCGAAATGAAGGAGAGAAAACCACATGACATGTAGTAACGAGAAAGGAAAACAAACCAAGAAACATAAAACAGAGTTATGATGTGTGGGATGGGTGCTAATAAACTCACTCAATTTCTTACTTTAGAAAGAGTAACTCATGTTCGGGTTTGTTTTTCTTCTCTTTTTCCTGATACTTGTTAGATCCATCACGAGTGAAGCAAGAGGACTTTTAATCAAAGATATATTTTCTTAAAATTGTTTTCGACATAATTAACCATATAGGGCAAGCTCAATCAAATTTGTTACAGTCTTTGAAGATGAGCCTGATACTAGATCATCTGTAATTTCATGTGTTGAGATTATGAGAGTGTATCCTTGGACTTTGTAGGAGCCTATAGCTTGGCAAGAGGGATATTTCTATTTAAATTTCAGGTGCACTGGTGATGTGGATAAAACAATTACCAAGACTAACAAGATGGAAAAAGAATTCTGAAACAAATTTGACAGAAAAGTTTTTTGGATAAATTTTTTTTCCCAAGTATTCCCTCTATGAATTGTGATTCTTTATGCTTTCTAGAAATGCTTATAAAGTGAAAAGGAGAGTTAAAAAAAAGGTTTTTCTGGTGGTCATGAAGGAAAGAACCTCAAGAACAGTTTTTGCTTCAATATTTGCTTATGATGGAAGGATATTCAGAGCCTGTTTGGGAGTGATTTTGAGAATTGATTTTTTGACCATTAAGAGAAAAGTGGGGTTCACCTGTGAGAGAAGAAGTCAAATATGACGGTTGAAATAGTTAAATAACGGTCAAAAAATCAATTTTTTGAGCCAAAAAATCACTCCCAAACCCTCTTTCAGTAGGCATATATTGATTTTGTTATTTCTTATGACCAAGAAGATTTTATACAGGTTTCTTATTTTCTTTTTCATGCCTTTACACTAAAGGGAAATGAGAAGACAAGTGAGACCAATGAAAATAAACCGACGAGGAGGAGTAGGATGATAGGGCAATCAAATATGTTATAATTCCTTTAAAGATTCTATTAGAATTAATGATGTAGGAGACTTCTTGGTTTTTGTACTTCTAATAGTAGATTACAATATTGTTATGCCATTACTAATTTTAGAAATTATTATTTGCTACTTTATTGATCTACTTAATGTTTATTTCACAAATTGATTTTGTTTGCAAATTAGACTTTGATTTTGTTGATTAGATTTATTTGGTTTTTTAGATGGGTCATGCTTATTATGAGCATATTCTTTTGAATTATGTTATTAGCTTGTCTAAAGGCTCATGAGGCTCATCTAGGTAAAACTGCTCGGTACTCGATTTATCCTTTTAACACATTATCTCGAAGTAATACATTTTTGGGTTTATGTATGATTTTATTTATCTATCTATCTATTTATTTTTTTTTGGTGAAGGGAATTTTCACTATGGATGGGACCGTGGAAATAGAACGTGACCCTGTTTCCCATGGGGCTCATTTATTTTTGTGGTGTTTGCCACTGAGTCTGATTGATTAATGTTTCTATTTGCTAATGCTACTCTGGCAGTCTCTAAAAGTTCTTTCAGTAGCATTTAATATTTGCATGGTTTACTTTCCTGTTTCGTAGATTATATGGCTAGTCAAGGATTTTTGAGTGTTTTAGGGGGCATATAATTTATTACTCTATTTCCTAGGGAAAATAATAACATCTACAAGGATGAAATTAAATTCCAAACCTGCTAATATCTGAAGTACGAAATATTCATAATCTTCTACTTTAAGATTGTTCTCTCTTCTGATGGCTCTTTGCATCCCATGTATTGTATAAGTGGATAAGTGAGTCAACTACCTAAAGTACGACTCTTTTAAATTTGTGTTATACTTCCCTCTTGTTTGGTAACATCACGAGTCAATAATATTTACCTCCTATTTCCTGTTATTTTTGTGATTGAATTCGATGGACGTGTAGGACTGTGAAAGTTTGTAAGTTGACTGATCAGTCTGATCCTGCAATGTTGGGGTCATTGCACTTTTAGCTTACTGGATTTTTTCAGGTCAAACATGATTTTCTGTGTTATTTTTCATGTATGGACGACAGAAGCAATATTCGGCTTACTTTGATTTTGATCTAGATATGATTTTACAATTTTAATTGTGCAAGGATGTCTAGAACAGCATTCAGCTTACTTTATTGTTGGCCTTACAATCTTGAGTTTTCCACATATGGATGTCAGGAGCAACATTATTTGTGATAACAAACACATGCTAATCGGACTTTCTGATGGATCATTGTATAATATATCCTGGAAGGGTGAGGTATGTGCATTTGGTGCTCAGTATTTTCTTTATTTTTTTCCAACAGAATTAAACATTTTCATTATGACTGATAACTTAAAATTTCCTGGTTTCTTTTAGGCTTTATTATTTTGACAATTTTTTTTCTTCTTTCTTTTTTGGTTTTTGTTTCTGTTTTTAAATTGTGTCTAACCAATGGAAAAGGGTAAGTTCTGGTTATCATTATGAGTTCTCCTTGTTCTTATTGTTAAAAACAGTTCTGTGGTGCATTTAATCTTGACATTCGGCTGCGTGATAGTGTTGCTGGTAATAAATTGTCACATCCTTTGGGCAATGATCTGGCTTCTGGTGGAATTCAAGCTGTTCGCAGGTCCAATCATTTTGCACCAGAGACTTCTGCAGTGGTCAATCTTGAGTTTTCCATTTCATTGAGGTTGCTTTTTGTGCTATTTTCTGATGGACAACTCGTGTCATGTTCTGTAAGTAAGAGAGGTCTGAAGCACACCGAATCTATCAAAGTTGAAAGGAGGTTGGCTTCAAGTGATGTGGTATGTGTGTCAGTGGCTTCAGAACAACAGATTCTTGCTGTTGGCACAAGAAAAGGTGTCGTTGAGCTTTATGACCTTGCAGATTCTGCCTCACTTATCCGTGCTATTTCTTTATATGACTGGGGGTAAGCCTTTTACATTTCTTTGAGAAACATGGAACTGGGGCCAATAATGTATATTATTAAGATTGCCTCCAAATGCACTTTTTTCCTCGTGAATCTTGCAAGATTTGAGATCTAAACTTTTCAGCAACTCTATATCCTCATTAATACATTTATAGCCCTTGTTTGAGCCCCATTTTTTGAAAAAACCATTTTCAACTACACATTATCCAATAAAATAATTGTACATGTAAATCTAAAAATTTTCCTTTCTTTTTAACCACACATTCTCCAAAAAAAAAAAAACAATTCAAAAATACATTTTTTTCCTCATAACGGGGCTCAAACAAGGGCATAGTCTTTACGTTTTTTGAGAAATTTATTGGCTGTTTTACATCTTTGCTTTGAGTGTGTAGTTTGCCATTTTTCTCCTTCACCAGAAAGATGATCAATGCTTGAAATCCCAATGTTCAAAGTGGTTCGGCTTAGCACTCCACACTGTGAATTCATGTTGGATTATCAATAAATTTGGACTACCAAATTCTGAAGTGTGACTAAAGGGACATGGGTTAATATTAGATGGTCCAACATGATACACGCTTGTTAACAATGAACATGGCGTTGCTTATATACGTGAGAACTATCAGAATATGGTCTTTTATTTTACTACAATTGGTCTCAAGTGATGCTTAAGAATTACATTCAAGATTCTCATGAACAGTTAAGGCTGTGTGAGAAAATTTCTGAGTTGACATTTGATTTGAAGACCTCAAGGAGTCAAATATGTACATGAATTTTAATTCCATCTAAAATTGCTAGGAGGGTATGCTCATATGCACTTCTCACTACCATGGGAATTTGTGATAGGATTAGGAGGTGATGCAAATGGGTCAGTTAAAAGCTACAATTGTTCAATGAAAGCAAAATATGCCTCTCTATATCAACATTTTCAAACTTCCAGTATTTTCTTTATAGAATTAATCTTTAGTTTTTCATCAAACTTCCAAATGTTTCTCTTAATGTGGAACAAACTTATCTGCAGATATTCCATGGAAGACACAGGTCCTGTTAATTGCATTGCATGGACACCTGATAACTCTGCTTTTGCAGTTGGATGGAAGTTAAGAGGACTCACAGTTTGGTCTGTCTCTGGCTGTTGTTTGATGTCTACAATCCGTCAGATAGGTTTGAGTTCTGTTTCTTCACCTGTGGTTAAGCCAAACCTGGATCACAAGTATGAACCCATGATGGGTGGCACCTCTCTGATGCACTGGGATGAATATGGATATAGGCTTTACGCTATTGAGGAAGGATCTTCAGAGAGAATTATTGCCTTCTCTTTTGGCAAATGCTGCCTCAACAGAGGCATTTCTGGCACGACTTATACATGCCAGGTTATCTACGGTGAAGATCGCTTGCTGCTTGTGCAGTCAGAAGATACCGATGAACTTAAAATCTTGCACCTTAATCTTCCAGTTATGTATCAACTTACTGTTCACATTGGGTTACCTTTGCCCTTTGTTTCCTTTTCTGTAACAGTGTTTCTGATAGACTCCGCATGGTGCTAGGTTTCTTATATTTCTCAAAACTGGCCTGTTCTACACGTGGCTGCTAGCAAGGATGGAATGTACTTGGCAGTTGCTGGGCTTCATGGTTTAATCTTGTATGACATACGGCTGAAACGGTGGAGAGTGTTTGGAGATGTAACTCAGGAGCAACAAATTCAATGCAGGGGATTGTTATGGCTGGGGAAAATTGTTGTTGTCTGCAACTATATCGACTCTTCTAACACGTGAGAAATCTATATGCAAATACAAATGTTCCTTTTGGGTATTTTGGGTTTTCTAGAACAAGTAAAACTGTTGGTGATTGAGACTTGTATATTTTGCAGATTATAGTTCCACTTAAGGTTTACAATACTTGCTGAAGCTGCCATTTTAAGATGTCTCTTTTGACTTTAGCCATCTCCTGTGCTTCTTGCTTTATGCCTTTGGCTACCACTGTGTTTTCAATTTCTAATAATATTTTGTCTGAGATGAGATTACAGTGTGAGAAAATAATTTTGTAAGAGATAACTTTCATAAACATTTCCTGTGTAAATAGTAAAGCTTCCATGGTATCTAGGTTTTAAGTATTTTTGTATTCCAGTTGACTTACATGGAATTGAAAATGTTCGACATTTTATTATGTCAATAAATGGTTTATTATATCCCTTTCTCTACCAAATACCTGTTAATTGATTTGAAGATGTCACCTGGCTGTTGGTTTTGTTGCATGATTTTCTTGTTAATTAGATTTTAGCTATTTTTTCATTGGTGAGATATAGAAAAACTCAAGTTTAGATAGATACGGTGTAACATTACTAGAAAAGTAGTGTAAATAAATTGGATGTATGCCTTTTGATAGTTCTACCACATTTACCAGTCTGCATGAGAAACAGCAGGTGGAATGAAAAACAAAAAGTTAAATACTATTTTATAATATCCAATTGAGGGAATTTGAAGTTGAGTTCTCATTGTTTAAATAATGGCATTGAAATCATACTAAAGATTAAAGGACTGTGTGAAAATGAAAATTGAAACTGTGTGAAAATGAAACTAAGCGGAGAATTAAATGTAAGTATCTATATCTATAATGTAAAAAATTTTGAGAAAATTGAGCTGAATCTGTGCAAGGATGGCTTAGCAAGCATGGGATGGTAAACTCATCAGACGGGGGGAAAATGAATTACAAATTTTATAGAATAATGGTGACGGTGCATAAGAAATGTTACAAGAATATCTCTGAACAGTTTGTCCAAGTATTCTTTGAAAGTTCCATTCCAGCTTCCAAAATCAGTTTTCCAGGCAACTCGCCTTTTTAATTCATGAATCCTACAATGTTCCTCTCTTCCTATGGGATTTATGTCCCACTGCATGAGTTTGTGTGTGAGAGAGGGTTTAAATATGTAGAAAATTGTAATGTAAGTTATGTTATTACGGAATTTTGTTTTCTCAACATGAGAATGAAAATAAAATGAAATCTGACCAACCCAACTCCGATTAATCTGTTAGTATTCTTTTTTGATATTTTTCTTTCTCACGGACAATATTTTTCTAATTTTGACCTACTACTATACAGCTGTTTTAATGCAAATTATTATATATTGCACATGCCTGGTTCCCTTCATGATGACTGGTGGTTGCAGATATGAATTGCTTTTCTACCCAAGATATCACCTTGATCAAAATTCACTACTTTGTCGGAAATCATTGCTTGCGAAGCCAATCGTTATGGATGTTTATCAAGACTATTTGCTTGTCACTTATCGCCCATTTGATGTTCATATATACCATGTGAAATTATCTGGCGAATTAATACCTTCCAATACTCCAGATTTACAGGTAACTAAATGCTTCAAATAGGATGTGCTTACTGTTCTGTATTAATAATTTTCTAAATGAGAGTTGTAATAGAAATTTATCCGTCATGCCTTTTTAAGTGATAAAATGACAAACAGCTTTCTGCAGTACGAGAGCTCTCAATCATGACTGCCAAGAGCCATCCTGTTGCAATGCGTTTTATCCCTGATCAGCCTTCACAGGAGTACATATCAAGAAATGATATCTCATCCGATGTGTTGGCCCGAGAACCTGCCAGGTATGTGTTTATACTTTCAATTTCCACAGCTGTAGTCATGTGCTGATGGCTGACCACGTATCTTTTAGGTGTTTAATATTGAGGATAAATGGGGAACTTTCGCTGCTTGATTTGGATGTTGGGAGGGAAAGAGAGCTCACTGACTCTGTTGAATTATTTTGGGTAACCTGTGGTAAATCAGAGGAGAAAACTAACTTAATTGAGGACGTTTCATGGTTAGACTATGGGCACCGAGGGATGCAGGTAACAGGTTTCTTAAACACTTAAAATCATCTGATAATATATCTATTGTAGTCGATGCATCTCATATATTTGGATGTAAGCTCATCTACAGGTTTGGTATCCATCTCCAGGTGTTGATCCTTATAAGCAGGAAGATTTCTTGCAGGTATTGAAGTATTAGTTTTGCGATCACGTGAACTCTTTGAGCCACATTTGTTTTCCCCAATTCCCCTTGTAACTTGTTCTCTGTTATAGGATATTAGGCCAGCATAGAATCACTGATGTCCAAATATTAGCCTATCAGGTGTATCTTGTCGCTTATATAGCAAGGAACCAGCTATAAAATAGTTAGAATTGTTCTCTGATATTGTGTTCCCCGTGATTCTATTTTACCACTTGTAGTGAGTGTTAGGTCAGTCTCAAGTTTCATACTTGCAGACTTGAAGCTTAAAGATGCACAATTTGCAGGCTTTAAAGATAAACAGATCTGGATGTAAGGATAGGATAGATTCTGGAACTTAAATATGATAAGGATTAAACGAATAATCCGTATTACCTATGGCAATTAATAACACAAAATAAAAAATGAAAGCGAGAATAACATACAAAAAAGTGTACAATATATTAGACTCTTCACATCCAACAAAATATAGGAAGTGCAGAGTTTCATTGTAAGGCGGAGATGACGCTTACAAAAAAATCTCAAAATTTCATCTCTTTAGATCAAAGAGACTGGTTGTTTATCAGCTTTAAGCTGTTTCTACTTTTACCCTCACAAAACTATGGTATTACCAGAGGACACAGATCTAGAAAATTCTGTCAAAACCAAATTATGTAAGTAGTCTAAGCTTTGATACCTGGCTCTTTTGCTGCACCTCAGGTATGAACTTGCGTCAGTTACTTGACCAATTAAGCGACCAATTATAAACCTCAAATCATGCATAACAGGACATGAGCTATTCTTTTAAATTCGCTGATTGATTTTGGAAGCTTATATTTTTCAGTTCCTTATATTGAGTAATAATAGATGAAAAAGAAGACCGTAAATTTTGTGAACAACATGAAGTTGAATTTGTTGATTCTTGAATACAGAGATAGCTTTAATGAACTGCTCTAATGTCTTGTGCGCTCTGTATAAGTGGTTCAGTAATCAGCGATTTTATCACTGTATGTTTTGATATGATATTCAATTGCAGTGCCATACATAGTCAAGAACTTTGAGATAGTCTTTATAGTTTATTCTGCTTTTAAAGCTAACTTTTTTGGTTATTACATTTTATTCTTGTTCTCTGAGTTACGAGATTTGATGTACTTTCTTAGTTGGACCCAGAGCTGGAATTTGATCGTGAGGTATACCCTCTTGGTCTACTTCCAAATGCTGGTGTTGTAGTTGGTGTTACCCAGAGAATGTCATTTTCAGCATGCACAGAATTTCCATGTTTTGAGCCATCTCCTCAAGCACAAACCATATTGCATTGTCTACTTCGGCATCTCCTTCAGGTGCAAGTTTAGCTCTATTAATTTGTGCAATTTTAGAGACATTGCTCCATGTGAGAGAGTACTAGTTCTGGAGCTGAATATTGCACTACCTTTGAAATTGGCCCATGGCTGGTCAATTTGGACTTTTGTCTTGAATGATCAATTAACTAGTAAATAAACAATACCTTTCTAATTAAAACAATAAATATCATTGCCTGCTCTTCTGTTATCTTTTGCCACTGAAAAGTTTCTCACTGCTTGTTTGGCAGAGGGACAAAATAGAAAAAGCTTTACGCCTTGCACAATTATCAGCAGAGAAACCACATTTTTCTCATTGCCTGGAGTGGCTTCTCTTCACAGTTTTTGATGCTGAAATTTCCAGGTAACTTTTTTTAGGAAAATGTCTTTTCATGCTTTCAAAATATTTCACTCCCTCCTTCCCTTACTTATTGGCATTTTCTTTGGGTACATTAGAACTTGAAACACTTATCTTGATATTCACTGGCAACTGGATAAGTTTTGTGGAGTCATATCTATTTTCCTTTTGCGTTGAGGAAAGTTTTTGGCTTGTGGTATTCCACGTGAATTTTTGTTATCACCTCTGGTTTTCTTTCTCATAAATCAAATAAATAATAAATTACGCACCAACATGTCTGACCACTAAAGACAGAATAAATCATCAATTATGGATGGATGGAATATTGAATAAAAGATAGCCTTTTGTTATGTATTGGCTAAAGACTGGTCATGGATGATGCTTGATCTAAAAACAAAGACAAGTTGACCTAATTTTCCAGCATCTTTTCCTGTATTGATCTTTATTAAATTGACATGTCAGCAAATTTCTTTTTTGATGAAAAAATATTAGTTGTATGTTCAAATTGTTCTGTCACTGCTTCTTTTTGCATATTTGTGTACATATATGTTCCATTATTTATTGGGGAGGGTGGTGGGTTGGACATCTGTTTTGGAATGTTGTCGAATTTCTATTTGCGCTGTAATTTGTCCTCTATATACATTTCTTATAAATGCTTTAAGCATCTTACATATCTCTAACAATTTCCTGCAGACCAAATTCCAGCAATAACCAAACAACAGTTGCCAATTCTTCTCTTTTGATGAAAACTTGTGATCTGATTAGAAACTTTCCTGAATATCTAGATGTTGTCGTCAGTGTTGCAAGAAAAACTGATGGTCGACATTGGGCAGATCTGTTTTCTGCTGCCGGGAGATCAACAGAGTATGTATACGTTTTCATTTTATGTTGATTTTTTAAAACAAAAAAATGTAAAAAGTTGACATAAGTTGATGAGGAAAACAAATGTATGATCTCTCTCTCTCTTTTTCTTAAATTAAACTTCAAGAAATTACAGATTCTAATTAAGAATTTTACTGGAACGTACCTGGTAGGGTTCCCAATTATTTTCCAAATAAACTCTATCAAGAGAAGCCAATTGTTGAGTTCTTGAACAGCAATTATTGCTTTGTGTAATCCTGTTAACTATGCTGGTCCATTTACAGATTTTATTTGTTAGAAAACAATGATAGTTCTAATCATCTAATTAAAGGAGGCTCGTTGAATCCCTAAAAGCAACTTTGTGAATCTCGGTGAGGTAGATTTAAGAATTATTGACCTTGGGAAGAACTATACAGATGAGAGGCAAATGTTGGTAAAAGAGGTAATTTGTTTGAACAAAACCTGTGGCACAACCTTAGAGAATTTATGAAACTTGTGTAATATATCTTCTGCAATGATTTGTGTTATAACGGATTGTCTATCTGTATTTAAATATCATGACCCGATCATGCATCTCTGCTATGTGAAATAAATTTTACTTGAATTATGATGTATGTTTTTATTTAAAAAAAAAAAAAATGCTTTGGAGAAGTAAGCTTAATCGGTTAGAAGTATTTATTCTTGTAGCATGTTGGATGTAAAAAATGAATTGGCAATTGTACAGAAATTTATCTTCTGTTTTTTGCCTTGGTTTTGATAAAGTAGTGGACTCAATTAAAAATTAATTCAATTGCGACCCCTTAATTATTCCATAGTTCTTGTCTTTTACCTTATTAGGAGTAAGGGAAAGTACTTTCAAAGCTAAGATGAGGAGTTATTCGACTCTTCTGTCATTTATCATCATGAAGTTGCAACTCCAGGATGATATTTCATGACAAAATGCATGGGTTCACTTTATTCTACCAACAAATTAAACTCATTAATGAAACTTAAGTACGCTGAGGAGTTACCAGTTTGTTCTTTACTTTGTGATTGATAAATCAAGTGTGGTTTTTTTAGGTTGTTTGAAGAATGCTTCCAACGAAGGTGGTATCGTACGGCAGCCTGCTATATACTCGTAAGTGCCATCTGCAATGTTGTTCTGTAAAACATTTTGATATGGAATTAGTGTATTGACCTTAGTCTTATCTCATTTTCTTTTGTTGGTTTAAATGATAGAAAGATATTCCTGCTTGAAATATTTTGTATTATATGGCTTGTATTTAAGTGGGACGTAAGGAATGCAACACAACTATTGGGTAGTTGTTACCTGACATATTATATTTGAACAGCTCCTACTTTTTCCAAAATGAAATATTATGAGAATAGATGAGTATCCACTAATTTCATATTGACCATCAATTGGTGCATAAGTTTGTCTATATACTTTAGTCATTCTTGTGGCAAGAGACAGAATTTTACGAACATGCATACTGCTTCATGATAAGACTTGTGCATTTTACTCAGAGGATTCTGTTGTACTTGATCTGGGCAAATGCGGTTTTGTTACTGAAAGATGTTTTAATATAATGAGAAAAAAGTGAGAGATAAATTCGAAATTCCTTTGTGCAGCATCTGTTGTGTGCAAATGATCCTCACATGATGATTACTAGTGTATTTTCTAATGTGTACTGCTACAGGTCATTGCTAAGCTCGAAGGTCCTGCTGTGAGTCAGTATTGTGCCTTGCGTTTATTGCAGGTGAATAAGGCTTTCTTTTGTCTTCGTATATGCACATGTAGCCATGGTTCTATAGATATGCCGACATATATGTTAATTGTATTATGAATTTCCAGCATACATCATTTCTGTAAGGGCTCAGTTTACTTAACTTTTTCCTTTATAAAAAGCCTACATAATTGATTCTGATAACTTCTGCATGTTTAGGCAACACTTGATGAATCTCTATATGAACTGGCTGGGGAGCTGGTACGTGGCCCTCATCATCTGATGTAATCTAAAGGATGATTAATCTTCTGATTATTTGCAATTAACTTTTTCTTCTTGAATTGTTTTGGGTATTAGGTGAGGTTTCTTTTGAGATCTGGAAGAGAATATGAACCCACCAATACAGATTCTGAGAAACTGTCTCCCAGAGTCCTGGGCTATTTTCTTTTTCCTTCCAGTTTTAGGAGGCAATCTTCGGACTCGAAAAGGTAATATTGATCCGGTTAGTCTTTCATTTACTGGTTTGCAATTATTTCAGTTTTCTATCCTGGTCTTATCTGATGCTGCTAGTTGACTTTTCCAATTCTCTGAATGTGAATCAGCTCTTCCTTTGAAGATCCGAGTGCAAATGTTGCTTCTGTTAAAAACATATTAGAAAGTCACGCAAGCTATTTGATGTCTGGGAAAGAACTTTCAAAACTTGTTTCATTTGTCAAAGGAACACAATTTGATCTAGCGGTAAGAAGAAGGTATAGTATAGATGATTATATTCGCTGCAATCTCTGGAGATTTTAGATTCATGGTGGAACTTATTTCAGGAATACCTTCAGCGAGAAAGATATGGAAGTGCACGATTGGAGAATTTTGCTTCTGGATTTGAAATGATAGGGCAGAAGGTACTTTGTATCTAGAATCTAGATATATCTATTCATGTGCTGTTACTGCATTTTCTTAAATCCTTTCTTGGCTGGTGGATGGTGAAGACCTTGTGCGATACTTAATTATCTTGGACTTTCAAAGCTATCTTCTGCATCTCTGTGTTTTATCTTTTTGCTCTATTTGATAAACGCCATGTAGTTACTTCTAATTTTTGTGGTCGTGCTTTCTTAAGTATCTAAAAATTTGACCTTCTTTCTATGTATGATTTTGCTTGATGCATCAATTGAAATTGCGTGAAGACTTATTATTTCTGGTGCAACTGAACTGAGATAGAATCAGAACAGCTAGCAGTCTGCGTTGGATTTCGGATTGTATATTCTGATGTATATGCAATACAAATCAATATAAATAAATTCGGATTAGAGAAAAATTTCTTATATCACCCAATTAAGAGTAACATAGTTCAAAGAATTTTTTTTGATCTTCGTGTCAGTTAACAAGCATAATGCATTTAGAATATTCCTAGTCAATATTCATGTGAAGCAATTGATTCATTCTTATTACTATTAGATTCTCCTTACTGGTCATGCGTGCAATGTTTTCAAAAGAAATGCTAGGAAGATAGTTAGGGGAGGGGGTAAAAGGTAAAGAGCTAGATAAACATTCTATAAATAAAATGTACAAGATTGCTACATATACATAAAACGATAGAGCTCCTCTAGGCCTACAAGCTGTAAACTTACTTAATAGGTGCACAAGAGTGATAAGCATTTCTTTTGATGCTTCTAACTTGAACAGAAAGCTTGTTCTTTATATTGAGCTGACTCTGGTTCGGTAAAATCTGAGAGGTCAACTTCATTGGCTTATTCATACATGTACTTTCACTGAGATTGTGTGCGTTTGCTATATATCGTGAGGGTGATAACATACCTAAATTGGTGGGTTCATTATCAACTGACTTCTTGTAAGCTATAGTTGAGTTTTATTTTGAGTAAGAACGTCTTTGTTGATTCTTTCTAAAGGGAAACATATATATAATGACCGAAATGTCTGGTGGAATATAAAAACCTAAACTTTAGAAGACTAGGTGATTGTTGATGTTGAGAGAAGAAAAAGTTTGATCATTCTCTTTCCAAGTTCTTCCGTTGATTTTTTTTTTTTTTTTAGCTGCAAATGGGAACATTGCAAAGTCGGCTGGATGCTGAATTTCTCTTAGCAAACATGTGCTCTGTCAAATTTAAAGAGTGGATAGTGGTTTTGGCGACACTTTTGAGACGTTCAGAGGTATAGCCGACATGTTCTATATAATACATGTTGCCCGTATAGAGCTCTGCCCTGCACTAATTCCCTGATTTTTATGTAGTTTCAAATAATTTTTTTCTTTCAGAACTATTCAGATCATTACTACAGTCCACCAATCATGCATGGCCTATTAATTTTTAAATAATGATTAAATTTATATTATCACATTCATAGTAATAAGCCCCTGTTTGGTTTAGCTAGCAATTAGATTTTTAGTAGATTTTCATAAAATTTAATAAAATCTGCGGTTGAAATGTTGTGGGCCCATGAAACGTATAGTTGAAGTTAAGTTTGCGTGAATGGGGGCCAAACAGGGGCTAAATATGGTTGCATATAATAAAAGCTGAACTGCAAAACTTAGATGGAAGAAGATTTTTTACGTGGATTCCCTTGTTCTTTTAAAAAACTTTGGTCCCCGTTTAGGTCTTTAGTACCCTAATTAGGGTGGACTACCAGAGTTTATCGCTTCATCAGTTTGATAATATCCTTAATTTACTTTTTGTGCTCAGGTCCTCTTGGATTTGTTTAGACACGATTCGCGATTGTGGAAAGCTTATAGCATTACTCTAGAGGTATAGATTTTTATGGAATTATGGCCGCAGTTCTTAATCATTTTTACGTTGCTCACTCTGGTTTTGCCATGTTATATAAAATATGCAGACACGCCCAGCATTTGCTGAATACCATGATTTGCTTGAAGAGTTGGAAGGAAAGCTTTCAAGCTTTCTTATATCTGGAGCTACTCGAGAATCTTGAAGGATGTTTGAAATCCAAGGTTTAGCTACTCCTCTCATTAATATATTCGTGATTCTGGAAGTTTTGGCTCTCCATCTGGGGCAGAGGGGAGATTTTAGAGTTCTATTCGCATCATGAGCCGCATATGGCATGAGCATCGTGATTATAGTCTTACACAAATTATTGCAAGCATTCTGTGTATATAAACACCACACCATGTTTGTTGCCTATTTTAATTTTTTCACTTATAGAATGTGTTATTTTCTTTGCTAAATTGAGAGGAAGAGAGATGAACGGCTCTTGTAGGATTTAGTTATAAAGAATTTGTTTGAACAATGCATAGATGGTTAAATTTTGCTGTTGAAATACACTCGTTGAAAGTAATGTTTTTATAAATTTGTTTAGATTGTAATCATACCATGAATTATATGCTGTAAATATATGATTCTATTTGTAATAGATATGGCTGTCGATTGTGAATTTAGCATCATTTGTGATATCCCATCGCCCTTCTTCCTTTGCGGAACTCCAGTAGTCCCTTCCCATATTCCTTCACGTAGTCTCTCTGAAAATCTTGAAAGATTAAAAAAAATTGTTGGATGAAAAATTAATTCTTTTTTATGCAAAGAGCGAGGGAGTTGGAGGTGGGGAAGGGGAAGGGGAGAATTTCTCCGGGCCTAATTATTCTGAAGAAAGATGGGTAATGATCTCGTGCAAGAATGATTTGAAAGGTCCAAAACCATAAATACAGTATTTACTAGCAACAACATAATAGAGATAGAAAGAGTCAACGTATATACAGAAAATCCAATTCAATCTAGCATGTTAACTAATCAACTGCATTAAACTTGATCGAATTTTTGTTGTTCTTTTCTACGTACCTAAACTTGACATGAGCGTTTCAAGAAAAAAGGAATATATACCAATGGTAGTGTTGTTGATTTTATATCACGTAAATGTACAGATCGTAATAAGTAATAAAGTAGATTTAAGAGTCAAAATATCGTTCCCACGATGATTACTATTTAACACTTGGTTCAATTATTCCTAACTTTGGTTTGATCGAAAATAAATAATAAGTTTTGTGGTTGGTTTCTAAATTATTCTAACTAAAGCAAATTATCTAACGTACACGATTTATCGAATTTGGGTTTTAAAAGTATAAATATGGATGTTATGACTTACAATTTTACCTATGAATCCCCTCTAATTTACCAGTCAAGATTCATTATAATGGTAGTGTTCAATTCAATTCTTCTAAAGTACTCAAATTATCTCTCTCGAGTTCTCATTAAGTTTATTTAACTAATTCAATTTTATATCTCTGTGCTAATCAATTTTTGTTAAATGAAATATTAGTTTAAGAATTCATTTAACAACCACAATAATTAACATATGTATCTATCCACGTTATACCAAATTATCGAATTTTAATATGTGGTTTAAATTTATAACTCACATCTCGATTCGTAATAAATTCACAAAAATCATTGAATAATTAGCCAAAAAACCTAAAGCATTAAGTACATAATAAAAATCAATGCATGCATTTAAAGAACTTGAATCTTAAATAAAAGAAATAAAGAGTCACACATAGATTACATTATTCATCTTAACTATGAATTTAGCTACTCATAATAATGAAAGAAAATAAAAAAGTATAGAGTTCATAACCGAGTTTTAAAATCTTGATCATAAAAAGAATTGGATCTTGCATCAAGAATCTTCTTCAACTTCAAAACTCTTCAAACCCAAGCTTTTGCTCTTTGATCTTAATGATTATGTATTTTTCTCTCTGCCAAATTGTGTGAAACTCTATCAAAAGTGTCAAAAACTCGTATTTATGACTATCTCCACTTTTTTGGTTGTTGTAGGGTTTTTAAGGGCTTTAAAATGATCAAAATTTTGCCCTAATGTGTATCAGGCAGTGCCTCGACGCCATAGGAACTGCACCACGACTCTGTTTTGTTGAATTTGGTGGCGCCGCCTT
>NW_019253976.1:39420-40943 GCF_002742605.1 Olea europaea var. sylvestris
TTGTGGAAAGCTTATAGCATTACTCTAGAGGTATAGATTTTTATGGAATTATGGCCGCAGTTCTTAATCATTTTTACGTTGCTCACTCTGGTTTTGCCATGTTATATAAAATATGCAGACACGCCCAGCATTTGCTGAATACCATGATTTGCTTGAAGAGTTGGAAGGAAAGCTTTCAAGCTTTCTTATATCTGGAGCTACTCGAGAATCTTGAAGGATGTTTGAAATCCAAGGTTTAGCTACTCCTCTCATTAATATATTCGTGATTCTGGAAGTTTTGGCTCTCCATCTGGGGCAGAGGGGAGATTTTAGAGTTCTATTCGCATCATGAGCCGCATATGGCATGAGCATCGTGATTATAGTCTTACACAAATTATTGCAAGCATTCTGTGTATATAAACACCACACCATGTTTGCTGCCTATTTTAATTTTTTCACTTATAGAATGTGTTATTTTCTTTGCTAAATTGAGAGGAAGAGAGATGAACGGCTCTTGTAGGATTTAGTTATAAAGAATTTGTTTGAACAATGCATAGATGGTTAAATTTTGCTGTTGAAATACACTCGTTGAAAGTAATGTTTTTATAAATTTGTTTAGATTGTAATCATACCATGAATTATATGCTGTAAATATATGATTCTATTTGTAATAGATATGGCTGTCGATTGTGAATTTAGCATCATTTGTGATATCCCATCGCCCTTCTTCCTTTGCGGAACTCCAGTAGTCCCTTCCCACATTCCCTCACGTAGTCTCTCTGAAAATCTTGAAAGATTAAAAAAAATTGTTGGGTGAAAAATTAATTCTTTTTTATGCAAAGAGCGAGGGAGTTGGAGGTGGGGAAGGGGAAGGGGAGAATTTCTCCGGGCCTAATTATTCTGAAGAAAGATGGGTAATGATCTCGTGCAAGAATGATTTGAAAGGTCCAAAACCATAAATACAGTATTTACTAGCAACAACATAATGGAGATAGAAAGAGTCAACGTATATACATAAAATCCAATTCAATCTAGCATGTTAACTAATCAACTGCATTAAACTTGATCGAATTTTTGTTCTTTTCTACGTACCTAAACTTGACATGAGCGTTTCAAGAAAAAAAGGAATATATACCAATGGTAGTGTTGTTGATTTTATATCACGTAAATGTACAGATCGTAATAAGTAATAAAGTAGATTTAAGAGTCAAAATATCGTTCCCACGATGATTACTATTTAACAATTGGTTCAATTATTCCTAACTTTGGTTTGATCGAAAATAAATAATAAGTTTTGTGGTTGGTTTCTAAATTATTCTAACTAAAGCAAATTATCTAACGTACATGATTTATCGAATTTGGGTTTTAAAAGTATAAATATGGATGTTATGACTTACAATTTTACCTATGAATCCCCTCTAATTTACCAGTCAAGATTCATTATAATGGTAGTGTTCAATCCAATTCTTCTAAAGTACTCAAATTATCTCTCTCGAGTTCTCATTAAGTTTATTTAACTAATTCAATTTTATATCTCTGTGCTA
>NW_019253977.1:0-1200 GCF_002742605.1 Olea europaea var. sylvestris
GTAACTTTTGCACACGGTGTCCGTTTTGGGCCCATAAGTACTTTCTGGAAATGTAGCGACCGTTTTGGATTGAACTCACTACTCCGTCGTGACGTATGCGGGATTTTCGCACATTTTTCGAAAGAATGAGCACTTTTATATTTGGAAGGCATCGATTGTCGGCGTTCGAGGAATTGAGCGTAACTTTTGCATACGGTGTCCATTTTGGGGCCATAAGTTCTTTTTGGAATTGTAGCGATCGTTTTGGATTAAACTCACAACTTCGTCGTGACGTATGAGGGATTTAGCCCATTTTTCGAAAGAATGAGCACTTTTATATTTGGAAGGCATCGATTGTCGGCGTTCGAAGAATTGAGCGCAACTTTTGCACACAGTGTCCGTTTTGGGACCATAAGTACTATCCAGAAATGTAGCTATCGGTTTCGATTGAACTCACGACTTCGTCGTGACGTATGAGGGATTTTGCCCATTTTTCGAAAGAATGAGCACTTTTATATTTGGAAGGCATAGGTAGTCGGCGTACGAAGAATTGAGCGTAACTTTTGCACACGGTGTCCGTTTTGGGCCCATAAGTACCGTTTGGAAATGTTGCTACCATGTTGGATTGAACTCACTACTTCATCGTGACGTATGAGGGATTTCGGCAATTTTTCGAAAGAATGAGTACTTTTATATTTGGAAGGCATCGATTGTCGGCGTTCGAAGAATTGAGCGTAACTTTCGCACACGGTGTCCATTTTCGGCACATAAGTACTTTCTGGAAATGTAGCGACCGTTTTGTATTAAACTCACTACTTCGTCGTGACGTATGAGGGATTTCGACCATTTTTCGAAAGAATGAGCCCTTTTATATTTGGAAGGCATCGATTGTCGGCGTTCGAAGAATTGAGCGTAACATTCGCACACGGTGTCCGTTTTCGACCCATAAGTACTTTCTGGAAATGTAGCGACCGTTTTGGGTTGAACTCACTACTTTGTCGTGACGTATGAGCGATTTCGGCAATTTTTCGAAAGAATGAGCACTTTTATATTTGGAAGGCATCGATTGTCGGCGTTCGAAGAATTGAGCGCAACTTTTGCACACAGTGTCCGTTTTGGGACGATAAGTACTATCCAGAAATGTAGCAATCGGTTTCGATTGAACTCATGACTTCATCGTGACGTATGAGGGATTTTGCCCATTTTTCGAAAGAATGAGCA